>NC_134908.1:2831337-2833837 GCF_041734735.1 Babylonia areolata
TCCTCCTCCTTCCTCCTCCTTCCTCCTGGCCCCCGCAGTCATCTCCAGCAGCTTCAGCAACACGCCAGGATGGGGGGATACTGAAGACGCCAGCACGACGTCTTTGGAGGAAGACACTGATGACGATGTCGCCACAGCTGGCGTCTCGCTTTTCGATTGGCTGAGAAGAGGGAAAGGGGAGGAGCTTGCTTGGAGGCTGGCAGCGCACGCGCCCACGTGCTTGACGGTGATTGGCTGACGGGTAGTAGTAGGAGGAGGGTGGGCGGGGTTTGGGAGACGGATTCGATGTGTGGTTGGCGGTAGCGATGCTGATGGGTGTGGCTTGCTTTGTTTGGAAACGTGAACAGTCGTAGTTCGGGGTTGAGGAGATGTAGATGAAGTCACACAAACTGAAGACTTCTGTGGAGGAATCTGTGACGACAATGACGCCAACGACGACGACGACGACGACGACGATGATGATGAAGGGTGAGGAGAGGCTGCGACAGGGCGTGCTGATGACGTCACCACGAAACGCGTGGCTGCCGTGGCTGCTGCTGATTGGCTGGGGGAGTTGACCTTGGGTATAATCAGCCGTGGACATTCTTTCACTGGCGTTCCTACACGGGCGGGAGAAGAGGAAGAAGGGTGCCAGGAAGAAGAAGCAGCAGCAGCAGAAGAAGATTGCAGTGACATGTTCTGAGTGGTGTGAGGAATCATTGCCAGGGGTCGCTCGCGGTCTGGGGTTTGAACCTGCAGGCTCTGGGCCTGAGTAGATGATGCTTGCTGGGGCCCAGCCATGACCTTCACGAAGCCGTCTCCAGTCCGTTCAGTGGGGAGACTAGTCCGCGGAGGAGTCTTCGTTCTGTCATCGGACGAGTTCTTGACGAACCGTACGGGAACCGAAAGCACTTTAGGTCGAAAGCGTTGGTTTGAGCCAGGAACAGTCCCGTATTGTTCTTGTTGTTGCTGCTGCTGTTGCTGCTGTTGTTGTTGTGGAGGGTTCACCTGGGAGATCATGACGCCCCTTTGAGTGAGAGGCGCTCTCACTGAAGTGTCCGACTCCGAAGAATTCAGCATCGCTCTTGAACACTCTGACCGTACAGGTTCTTCAGAAGGCGACGATCCTGACTGCTTCGAAAACACTCCCCTACCACCCACCACCACCTGCCCCCTTCCTTGGGGAGGCAACGACGTCATCACCACCTCCCCCTCACGAGGAGTGAGGGAGGGGATGACGCGGGTGGTGGAGGTGAGGAGGGTGAGGGAGGTGGGAGCTTTGGAAGAGACTGCAGACGTTGCTGATCGTCCCACGACGAGGCTGCTGGGTCCTGGAACGAGCAACGTCTTGTTGTTGCTGTTGGAAGAAATCGCTGCTGCTGCCGGTTCCAGCCTGATCTGTTCAGAGGACAGGTTCAGTCCCAGCGCCTTTGTCGATGATGTGGAAGGACTGAGGTTAATTCCTGAGTGCTTTGGATCGCGTGTGACTTTCAGCCCAGAAGAAGGAGGTCCGAAACTAGATTCTACAGACACACTGCCTCTGTCTAGTTCTACACGTTTCGGTGGTGCAGAGTTTAGAGGTGTTGATCGACCGGGTTCCACGTGCTCTGCTTGAACTTTTGCCAGCTGTAGCGTAACAGACGCACCTCTCTGAGCATCTGAAAGTTGTACTGAGGCAGGCAAAGCTTTGTGAACATCTGAAACTTGTATCCTGGCAGGCACAGTTTTCTGGACATCTGAAAAGTGTTTTGAAGCAGGCACAGGTTTCTGAGCATCTGCAACTTGTATCCTGGCAGGCACAGTTTTCTGAGCATCTGCAACTTGTATCCTGGCAGGCACAGTTTTCTGAGCATCTGCAACTTGTATCCTGGCAGGCACAACTTGTTTTGAAGCAGGCACGGATCTCTGGACATCCGCAACTTGTATCGTGGCTGGCACGCCTTTTCTCAGACCTCTCGGAGCGACGCTCTCGGTCACGCTTCCCGACGAACAGCGCGCCTCCTCGACAGACTCCTCCCTCACCTCCGCCTCCTTGCCAGGGTCTTCAGGCTTCGGAGCAGCCCCCTTCTGCTGTCCCAGGACCTTGATGTTGATCGTCCTGGACACGCCGGGCCTCCTGGTAATGGCTCTGGACCCCCCTGTCGTCGTAGTAGTCCTTCCGCAAGTCCCGCTGACGTCAGAACCGGGCGGCGAGGTCCTGTCCCTCCTGACGTCATCGCCTGACGTCACCGCGCGCGCTGAAGGGGCGGTCGCTGCTCTGATGGTGGTGTGGTGGTTGTAGGGGGTGGCTTTGATCTGGGTGGTGGGGGTGTTGAGTTTGGTGGTGGTGGTGGTGGTGGGGGTGGGGGATGTCTTATCCCCTGTGTGGATGAGGCTGGTGGCGGCTGGGGCTGGGGTTCGGGTCCGGGCTGTCTGGCAGCTGTATACCGTCTTCAGAGAGACCTTGGCGTCTTGGGCATTGGCGGCGGGCTCTACTGTGGCGACCTTTGATGAACAGAAGAAAGTACACGTTTATTTTATT
>NC_134908.1:2836337-2838837 GCF_041734735.1 Babylonia areolata
CTCTCTCCCTCCCTCTCTCTCTCCCCCTCTCTCCCTCCCCCCTCTCTCTCTCTATCTCTCCCCCCCTCTCTCTCTCCATACACACAAGTGCAGAAGATGAAACAAGAAGCACATCAAGGATCCCCTATCAACCCACACCAGCATTCCATGGGGCAATGGAAACACGGGCATTCCCATTAGCGCCCCACCACTCCTACCCCCTGTCCCGAAAACGATGTCTGGATGCCTACTTGCAAGGGAAAATTATTTTTTAAAGCCCACTTGATGATGTAGATCGAAGTGAGAGTATTAAACCACAAAGGCAGAATAAGGAGGAGGAGGAGAAGGAGGAGGAGTAGGAGGAGAAGAAGATTAAGAAGAAGAAGAAAGAGGAGGAGGAGGAGGAGGAGAAGAAGAAGAAGAAGGAGGAGAAGAAGAAGAAGAAGAAGAAGAAGAAGAAGAAGAAGGAGGAGGAGGAGGAGGAGGAGGAGGAGGAGGAGGAGGAGAAGAAGGAGAAGAAGAAGAAGAGGAGGAGGAGGAAGAGGAGGGGGAGGAAGAGGAGGAGAAGAAGAAGAAGAAGAAGAAGAAGAAGAAGAAGAAGAAGAAGAAAACAACAACAACGACA
Organism: Babylonia areolata; assembly: GCF_041734735.1. Classification (NCBI taxonomy): domain Eukaryota; kingdom Metazoa; phylum Mollusca; class Gastropoda; order Neogastropoda; family Buccinidae; genus Babylonia; species Babylonia areolata. The sequence goes on from NC_134908.1 coordinate 2,836,942, forward strand.
ACAACAACAACAAATAAGAATCCAATATAAACCCTGCCACAAACTCCAAAGTTTGTACACACAACCAAACCAAAAAAAAACAAAAAAAACACAAAAAAAAACGTACGTGAGCGCAGCAGAAGAAAGGAAAATAATGCTCACTCAAGAAGCACGTGTTTTAAAACTTCCTCGGACAAGTAAGTATAGCAGACTCACTTTTTTTCTTCCGAGAACAACGAGAAACCTTTTTTTCCACTCCACTCCGAACTTTCAGAAAGTGTGGAACACACGCACACACACAGACACACACACACACACACACACACACACACACACACACACACACACACACACACACACACACACACACACACACACACACACTCACACACACCAAACAACATCACAAAACACCACCACCACCAACAACAACAAATAATCCAATCGACGATCGCAAACATTTGTAAAAGCACCCACCAATTCGCTGTTCAAAGTCTTTCAAATGACACTAACACCACTTTGAGAGAGTCGAGAAGACACGAATAAAAACAAAAAAAAACACCACCACCACCAACAACAACAGCAACAAAAAACACAAAAACTGAAGACTACTGAACAAAAAAAAACATTTTTAAAATAATCACTACGACTTTACCTTTGCAACGAGCTCGTGACTAGTTCAGTGAAGAATAAGACTTTGACGATCTTCTTCTTCATCATCATCATCTTCTTCTTCTTCTTCTTCTTCCTTTATACGGCCAACATCATTTTACTGATCATTCCGTGAGTAGGGATATGAATTGGAGTGTGAACTTTGGATTAATTACTTCTGTTCCTGGGGCAATTGAGGAGGTAAATATGTACGTGTTGGCTACAGGACGCGACACACACACACGAGATGAAATGGGAAACAGGGCTGAGGCGAGGGAGTGTTTTTTTTTTGGGGGGGGGGGGGAGGGGGCAGGGGGGTTGCAGGGGGGGGGGGGGGGTGTGGAAGGGGTGCGGGGGGATAGGTAGGGTGGTAGGTTAATAAGATTGTGTGTGAACAGAGAGAGGAGGGAGGAGGTGGGGGAGGGAGAGAGAGAGGAGAGAGAGAGAGAGAGAGAGAGAGAGATGGATGGATGGATGGACGGTTTATTCATGTAAGACCACTGCCACTCATGAACGGGGTAAACGATGTACAACATTATAGTGTCTGCATCTGACTAATAATCGTAATGTTAATCCTAATGAGTTCAGTAATCATGAAGTCATTACCGATCGAAACTGGAATGCCTTGTATGAATAAATTGAAAAATTCCTCACAATCCTTTCATTACAAGAAGCCATAAGGTAAGCTTAACCGTAGTTGACAGAGAGGGGGAGAGAGAGAGAGGGAGGGAGAGAGAGGGGGGGAGAGAGAGGGGGAGAGAGAAAGGGGGGGAGAGAAAGGGAGGGAGAGAGGGAGAGAGATAGAGAGAAGAGGGAGAGAGAATGAGAGAGAGAGGAGAGAGAGAGAGGGAGGGAGAGAGCGGGGGAAGAGAGAGGGGGACAGAGAGAGAGAGAGAGAGACAGGCAGAGAAAGAGAGAGAGGGGGAGAGAGGGAGAGAAGGGAGAAAGGGGGGCTGGACAGCATCAACAACAACAACACAACACAATACAATACAACATCAACAACTACAACCACAACAATACAATACACTACAATACAACATCAACAACTACAACTACAACCACCACCACAACAACAACCACAACCACAACAAGAACACAACACAACACAATACAACACAACACAACATGAACAACTATACAACCACCACCACCACAACAACAACCACAACAACAACAACCACAACAACAACCACCACAACCACAAACACAACAAGAACACAACACAACACAATACAACACAACATGAACAAATATACAACCACC
>NC_134908.1:2843837-2846337 GCF_041734735.1 Babylonia areolata
GATAAAGAAGTAGATAACTAAACATGTAGATGGATGGACGAATGTACAAGGTACGTAGGAAGGCAGACTGAAAGGTAGATGGATAGGTATAGGTAGATAGATAGATAGATAGATAGACAGGCAGAGAGACAGACTGACGACAGACAGACAGACAGATAAACAGACAGACAGATAGAAACATAGATAGCTATACAGACAGACAGATTTGTAGGCAAGCAGATTATGCAGGTATGCTATCTCTGATCGCTTTTAGTCACGGAGATCGACTGAGTGTGCATAATGTGTGTGTGTGTGTGTGTGTGTGTGTGTGTGTGTGTGTGTGTGTGTGTGTGTGTGTGTGTGTGTGTGTGTGTGTAGATAGATAGATAGATAGATAGATGGGCAGATAGATAGACAGACAGACATATAGATAGACACATAGATAGATAGCCAGACAGACAGACAGACATATAGATAGATAGATAGATAGATAGATAGATAGATAGATAGATAGATAGATAGATAGATAGATAGATAGATAGATAGAAAGAATGCATAAGATAAACCTCCCAGATCCGCATGATAACATCTCAACCTCTACTAATCATTCCAACATTTCTCTCCCCCCAACGCCCCCCAACCCCTCCACCCTCCCACCCCCAACTCTCCTCTTCCTCCCACCACGCCCCCCCCCCCACCACCACCACCCCCACCACTTCCTCTTCCTCCTCCTCTTTCTTCTATTCCTCCTTCTTCTTCTTCTCCTCCTCCTTCTCTTCCTCTTTCTCCTTCTTCTTCACTTCCTCCTCCTCCTCTTTCTTCTTCTCCTCCTCCTTCTCTTCCTCCTCTTCCTCTTCCTCCTTCTTCACTTCCTCCTCCTCCTCTTCCTCCTTCTCTTCCTCTTCCTCCTCCCACCACTTCCAACCCCCCCCCCCCCCCACTGCCCCAGCCCCATCACCCCCTCAACCCCCCAGATACCCCCCCCCACCCCACCCCAAATATCCCCCTCTCCCTTTTCTTGGCACAAGAGGAGGACCTGACCAGACCTGGCTGGTCATCTGACGATCTTTTTTTCATGCTCATCAGGCAAGGCGGTCGAGCGAAGTGACCATGGGCGAACTACACTGTACCACCCACCTAGAGGTAGGTAGGTAGGTAGGTAGGTAGGTAGGTAGGTAGGTCTACAGCCGCCGTGTTCGAGTAGACCGTAGGTGCGAAGGTAGAACATCAAAACCCGAGCGTCAAGTCATTCGGATGAGACGATAAAGCGAGCCCCCCAACCCCCCCCCCCCCCCCCCCCCCCCCGACCCCCCCACTTGCCCCCCCCCCTCCCCTACCCTCCCGTGTGCAGCACGCACTTGGCGCACTGAAAAAAGAAACTCATGGTGACAAAATGCGTTGTCCGACATTTCTTTTCTTTCTTCCTTTCTTTCTGTCTTCTCTCATGTCTCCCAGTTCTTCTTCTACTCTTCGTCTTCCTCCTCTTCCTCCTTCTTCTTCTTCTTCTTCTTCTCTTCCTCCTCCTCTTCCTTCTTCTCTCTTCTTCTCTTCCTCCTCCTCCTCCTCCTCTTCTTCTTCTTCTTCTCCTCCTCCTTCTTCACTTCCTCTTCCTCCTCCTCTTTCTTCTTCTCTCTCTCTCTTCCTCCTTCTTCACTTCCTCTTCCTCCCCCTCCTCCTCCTTCCTTCTTCTTCTCTTCCTCCTCCTCTCCCTTCTTCTTCTTCTCTTCCTTCTCCTCTTCCTCTTCCCCTCTTCCTTCTTCTTCTTCCTCCTCCTCCTCCTTCTTCTCTTCTTCTTCCTCCTCCTCCCTCCTTTCCTCCTCCTCCTAATCCTCCTCCTTCTTCTCTTCCTCTTCCTTCTTCTTCTTCTCCTCCTCTTCCTTCTTCTTCTTCCTCCTCCTCCTCCTTCTTCTCTTCTTCTTCCTCCTCCTCCCTCCTTTCCTCCTCCTCCTAATCCTCCTCCTTCTTCTCTTCCTCTTCCTTCTTCTTCTTCTCCTCCTCTTCCTTCTTCTTCTTCCTCCTCCTCCTCCTTCTTCTCTTCTTCTTCCTCCTCCTCCCTCCTTTCCTCCTCCTCCTAATCCTCCTCCTTCTTCTCTTCCTCTTCCTTCTTCTTCTTCTCCTCCTCTTCCTTCTTCTTCTTCCTCCTCCTCCTCCTTCTTCTCTTCTTCTTCCTCCTCCTCCCTCCCTTCCTCCTCCTCCTAATCCTCCTCCTTCTTCTCTTCCTCTTCCTCCTTCTTCTTTTTCTCCTCCTCTTCCTTCTTCTTTTTCTTCTTGTTCTTGTTGTTCTTCTTCCTCCTCCTACTCCTTCTCCTCTTCCTCCTCCTTCTCTCCCTCTTTCTCCTCCTCCTCCTTCTTCTTCCTCCTCTTCTTTCTTCTTTCTTCTTCTTCCACCTCCTCCTCCTCCTCCTCCACCACCTCCTCCTCATTATTTCCCCTCTGACGCTGCCCCGAAAGGTAACCTGGAACCCATCCCCCATTATTTTCTTTCTCTCTCTCCTCTGGCCACGGCAAGGTAGGATCAAAG
>NC_134908.1:2856337-2858837 GCF_041734735.1 Babylonia areolata
AGGGGGGAGGGAGGAGAGAGAGAAATAAGGAGAGAGGGAGAGGGAGGGAGAGAGAGAGGGGGAGGGGGATAGAAAGAGAGGGGGAGAGAGAGAGAGAGAAATAGGGAGGGAGAGAGAGAGGGAGAGAGATAGGGGGGGCAGACAGACATACAAACAGGTGGTGGATGAGAGAGAGAGAGAGAGAGAGAGAGAGAGAGAGAGAGAAGGACACCCCCTCCACACACACATAAACACACGCACTGCACACACACACACACACACACACACACACACACACACAACACAACACACACACACACACACACAGCTACCCACCCATTCACCGCACCCTAACCCCCCCCCCCCACGCCCCCCCACCCCACACACACACACCACCAACACCTAAGCCAACAAAAGTCACTGACTCACTGTTCGCATGTTCCACAATGTCAAGACGACCTTTCCATCACCCACCAACTAACCCGCTTTTCAAAACGAAACGGGGGTCAGCCCGATACTCCCCCGTGTCAATACTCCCCCGCGTCAATACTCCCCCGCGTCAATACTCCCCCGTGTCAATACTCCCCCGTGTCAATACTCCCCCGCGTCAATACTCCCCCGTCAATACTCCCCCGCGTCAATACTCCCCTGTGTCGATACTCCCCCCGTGTCAATACTCCCCCGCGTCAATACTCCCCCGCGTCAATACTCCCCCGTGTCGATACTCTCCCGTGTCGATACTCCCCCGCGTCAATACTCCCCCCGTCGATACTCCCCCGCGTCAAATACTCCCCCGCGTCAATACTCCCCCGCGTCAATACTCACACGTGTGGATACTCCCCCGTGTCGATACTCCCCCGTGTGTCAATACTCCCCCGTGTCAATACTCCCCCGTGTCAATACTCCCCCGTGTGTCAATACTTCCCCGTGTGTCAATACTCCCCCGTGTCAATACTCCCCCGTGTGTCAATACTCCCCCGTGTCAATACTCCCCCGTGTGTCAATACTCCCCCGTGTCGATACTCCCCCGTGTGTCAATACTCCCCCGTGTCAATACTCCCCCGTGTGTCAATACTCCCCCGTGTGTCAATACTCCCCCGTGTCAATACTCCCCCGTGTGTCAATACTCCCCCGTGTCGATACTCCCCCGTGTCAATACTCCCCCGTGTGTCAATACTCCCCCGTGTCAATACTCCCCCGTGTCGATACTCCCCCGTGTCAATACTCCCCCGTGTCGATACTCCCTGGGTCAATACTCCCCCGTGTCAATACTCCCCCGCGTCAATACTCCCCCGCGTCAATACTCCCCCGTCAATACTCCCCCGTGCCAATACTCCCCCGCGTCAAAACTCCCCCGTCAATACTCCCCGTGTCGATACTCCCCCGTCAATACTCCCCCGTGTCAATACTCCCCCGTCAATACTCCCCCGTGTCAATACTCCCCCGCGTCAATACTCCCCCGTGTCGATACTCCCCCGCGTCGATACTCCCCCACGTCAATACTCCCCCGTGTCAATACTCCCCCGTGTCAATACTCCCCCGCGTCAATACTCCCCCGTGTCGATACTCCCCCGCGTCGATACTCCCCCACGTCAATACTCCCCCGTGTCAATACTCCCCCGTCGATACTCCCCCGTGTCAATACTCCCCCGTCGATACTCCCCCGCGTCAATACTCCCCCGCGTCGATACTCCCCCGTGTCAATACTCCCCTGCGTCAATACTCCCCCGTGTCGATACTCCCCCGTGTCAATACTCCCCCGCGTCAATACTCACACGTGTCGATACTCCCCCGCGTCAATACTCCCCTGCGTCAAATACTCCCCCGTGTCAATACCCCCCGTGTCAATACCCCCCCCCCCCGTGTCAATACTCCCCCAATAGTCCCTCTCACAAAGATCCAAAAACAGTCAAATACAGATGTATGTATACATTTGTGACTGATAATAATGCTTTCTGCTTGATCAAAGTTGTGTTGTGGAATGATGAATGTGTTGTGTGTTCTCTTCATAACATGCCGTCCCGCCTTCAGAGTTGAGCAGCGACTTTTAGGCCGCACACACACACACACACACGGGGGAGTATTGACACGGGGGAGTATTGACACGGGGGAGTATCACTTGTATTGCAGGGACATGTGTGCGTATGTGTTAGTGTAGCTGTTAGATACACATGTATGTTAAAATGTATGTATGCAGTGTGTGTGTGTGTGTGTGTGTGTGTGTGTGTGTGTGTGTGTGTGTGTGTGTGTGTGTGTGTGTGTGTGTGTGTGTGTGTGTTGTCACATTTGGTGTGTGTATGTAACATAGATATAATGTTTTATGTTAACGAAAGCGTTTTTGTAAAGCACCTAGAGCAGATTTCTGGATAGTGTGCGATATGAGTATCCATTATTATTATTATTATGAAACGCGGTGCAAAGTGAGCAATCTTAATCAACATTGTTCAAGAAACTTCGGATTTGATCTGCAATTGATCTTCAGCTAACACGGGCGCAATAGCCGAGTGGTTAAAGCGTTGGA
>NC_134908.1:2901337-2903837 GCF_041734735.1 Babylonia areolata
GAGTTTATTCATCAACAACGCATTTCTTTCTTTCCTGCTTACTTACGTTTTTTCCCTTTCTATTTTATTTATTATTTATTTATTTATTTATTTTTCGTTTCAGGACCACATCAAGTTCCTGTCACCAAGCATGGCCAAACTCCAGCGACGCAAACACCACTAAAGCGGTTTTCCATCCCCCCAATCACCCCCCCCCCTTCTTTTACCTCCTCCTCCCCCACGCCCCGAATCCCCCACATACACACACTCACTGCCCCCCCCCCACCCCCTCCCACCATACACACACTTTCCCACTTTCCATACACCTATCCGCCCAGCACTCCATACTCCACTAACCCCCAACAAGCCCCCCATCCCCCACCCGATACCCACCACCACCACCACCACACACGCACCCTACCAACCTCCACCCCAACCCCCTCACCCTCACTCAACCTCAACACCCATCCAACCTTCCATCTATCCCTCTCCTAACCACGCCCCTAATACGCCCCCCCCCCCCCCCCCCCAATCACCAATCCTCCTCCTAATACACACCCCAAGAACCCCCCCAACTTACACACACACACACACACACACACACACACACACACACACACAAAACACGCTCCTCCCTCTTCCACAGACACACACACACACACACACAACAACAACAACACACAAACACACACACACAACACACACACAACACACACACAAACAAACACACACACACAACACACTCACCCACACAAAAACCCCACCAATCCAACCCATCAACCCTCACCCTCTCTCTCTCACACACACACACACACACACACACACCCAACACCCACCCACTCCCTCAAACCCTACCCTCCCCACCCCCCAACACCCCCTCCCCACCTCCACCCTCACCCACCCCCTACACAAACCAACAACAACAACAACAAAAAACAACAAACCGAAATATATCCAATCCAGTCACCACCACAATGGTCAACCCATTCGCCGATGACCACCGCCAGGCGAACAACATGATAACCGGTGGGGAGAAGAACCCCGCCTTCGCCACTGACGAAGAACACCACTTCACCCCTACCACAACAACGTACGCCATAGTTGTGGGTCTCCTCTTAACGGTGGCCTGCGTGCTTCTCCTCCTTCAATGCTCCTCTTCCTCCTCCTCCTCCTCCTCCTCCTCTTCGCGGCGCAAGAAACGTCGTCAGGTGACGAACAGTGACGCGGCGGCCGTCAAAAGCCAAGTCCACGTCATCAACATCACCCACCACCACCACCACCAGCACCACGGCGGAAATGACGTCATCAACAACACGGCGGCCGCGGCGCAGGACCGGAAGTACCAGCAGCGACAACAGCAGAACCACAAGAAGAAGGAGAACCAGAAGAAGAATAAGAAGAAGGCGAAAGAGGAGGAGGGAGTGACGGAAAAGATTCCAGTCGTCACCATCGTCATCACCCCTCCCACCCCGCGACCGGAACTGCGATCGACGTCGAGCTCGTGCGACGCTGCAGCTGAGGACAGCGCATGCGCGGGCGCAGGCGCAGGCGCAGGAGGCGGAGGCAGCGGAGTCGGAGGAGGAGGCGTCATTGTCGTCAACAGCAACGACACCACCACCACCAACACCACCACCAACACCACCACCGCCAACAACACTAACATCTCCTCTGACGTGAGTTCCCCAATGCAAGACCGCGCTGACAAAACCACCACCACCACCAACACCACCACCACCACCACCACCACGACAGCAGCCAAACCCGTGAACGATGACGTCAAAACAGCCTGTGACGAAACCCCTGATGACGCGACCAGCCGTGGCTCAGCATCAGCAACTTGCCGCAACAAGGGCGGAGAAGGAGGAGGAGGAGAAAGAGGAGGAGGAAGAAGAGGAGCAGAAGAAAGAGGAGGAAGTGGAGGAGGAGGGAGCGAATTAAACTCTTCCACAACGTCATTAAGCGAAATCAGTGACGTGGATTTCGTGACGACGACGGTAGAAGAGGAGCAGGAGAAGAAGAAACAGGAGAAGAAGGAGAAGCAGGAGAAGGAGAAGGAGGAGAATGAGAGAGGAGGAGAGGACCCACCTCTGGAAGAGTGTATGCCCAGAGTCAGACTAGCATCTATGGAACCAGGAACTTCCAGATCTGATTTTCGCATCAATGTCGTGATGGATAACAACACGAGCGGTGGTGGTGGTGGTGGTGGTGGTGGAAGAGAGATTGTGTCGTAAGAAAAACTGACAACCAAACGAAACAAAAAGAAACAAAATAAACAAATCAAAGAAAAACAGAAAAAAAAAAAAAAAGTTTTAAGTTAGGTGCTGAGTAGGATTAGTTTGCTGTTGTTGTTGTTCATCTATTTGCTTATTTATCATCATTGTTATCGTATTCATCTATTTATTTATTTTTTACATTATAGTTATTATTTATTTATTTATTTATTTGTGTAAGCTTATCTATTATTTATTCACCATTTTTCTTTTTTCTTTTTTTCTTTTTTTTTTCCTCAAGGCCTGACAAA
>NC_134908.1:2908837-2938837 GCF_041734735.1 Babylonia areolata
ACCAACATAACTACAAATGGGGCAATCAAATCCCATGAACAATATACTGTCATGTCTTCATAATATGTACAAAAGTCTACATAAACTGCTGAGAAAAAGCTGAAAACTTGTCAAGAGCTCACATATTCTCTCTCTCTCTGTCACAAATGCACACAGACGCTCTTATCTCATATACACATGCACAATATCTCTCTCACATTCACACAAATGTCATGTTCTCACACACATGCAAGCTCTCTCTCTCACTCACAGTCTCCCTCCCTTTCTCTCTCTCACACACACATCTGCATGCTCTCTCTCTCTCTCACACACACACACTATTCTCACACACACACACACATACGTACTCTCTCTCACACGTGTGCTCTCACACTCACAGTCTCCCTCTCTCACATACACAGACATGCATGCTCTCTCTCCCTCTCACACACATACATGCACACCCCCCCCACCCCCCTCCCCCAGACACACACACCCTCTAACACACTCTCCTCACTCTCCCCCACACACACACTTAGTCTCAACAAACCACTCTCTGCACGTTTTGTTGTTGTTGTTGTTTTTTCTCTTTTAATGTCTCTCTTTCTCTCTTCACTTCAATGTCTACAGATGCAGAAAGACAAAAAAAAAAAAAATACTGACCCAACTACATCGTCGCAGATTCTCTTCTTCATCTTCTCCCTTCTTTCATTCAAAGGGATCACGAAAATGGACGAATAACAACGTTAAAAAAAAACAAACAAAAAAAATCAAATATCCCATAGCTTTATACAGCCATTGGAGAAGTGAATTCACATCCACGGTGTCTAAGGATCTGCACAGGAAGGCACGGTGCCTCTGTAGATGTAACAGTATTAACGGCACCAACTAAAAATACTAGGTGCACACATTTTAGATAGATAAACATACCTGATTTACGAAAATAACACAATCGACAAAAACATTTTAAAATACAACATTCACAAACGCATAAATATCAAAGTAACATTTTAAAAATATGTCGTTCATACACCAAATGCTTTAACACCTGTAAGAAAAAAAAAATCATCACCCTGAACAGAAAAAAAGGCAGAAACTGAGTATTCCCCTATACAAAATATGATTTTGTACTCTCATTCGTTCTCATGTACTACCATGTGCACAACACTGTTGTTTGAAAAAAAAAAAAAAAAAAAAAAAAAATCACATTGAAATAACACACACAAAAAAACCCAACAACAATTAAACAACAGAATGCCCCAAAAAATCACAGTGTACTCTCGAAAACAAAGAACAATAACCATACCCAAATCTCAATTACATAATTCTTTAAAAAAAACAAAAAAATCATTATAGATTCGGATAATACTTACAAACAGGAACTATGTTGAAAAAAAAAAAAGAAGAAAAAAAAAAAAGAAAGAAAAAAACACATATAAAAAGGCAGGCAACGGCGATATTACCATTTAGTTGAGCAGATACTATCTGATAGGAATCAACATCATTAACAATCATTCGCTTGCTAGTACAACTCTTACGATATGTGCATGTACTCTATATTCAGCAGAATCCATTCATCTAGCAATTAGAGAGATTCCACACGTGTACCACACCAGCTCATCAAGAGAAGGACAAAAAAAAAAAAAAAAAAAAAAAAAATCTGAGAAAAACTGTAAGGGATATATTGACAACTTACATGACCACAAAAAAAAAAAAAACCACCAAAAGGTTTTGAAGAATACCAACAGAAAACAATTTCAAGGAGTAACGACACTCAATCCCAACAGGGCATATGTACACAACAGGTTCCATTCATGAAACGGACGTTAGGTTTTCACTGAACAAAGAAGTTTTCAATCAATGGCTTTTAGTTCAATCTACCTTATTTCTTTTCTGAATGTTTCCATCCAACACATCCACCCTTCCCTTTTTCCCCTCCCTCCCTGAAGAGCAGAAAAGGGGGGAAAAAAAAGGTGACAGAGACTTTACACACACACCTGACAAAATAAATAAATACAGGCAGAAAAGAGGGTGTCATATATATATATATACATATATATACATATATATGTGTGCGTATGTGTTAGGGTAGCTGTTCGATACACATGTATTGTTAAAATGTATGTACGCAGTGTGTGTGTGTGTGTGTGTGTGCTACATGAATAAGGGGGCACAAATCTTGTTGAAGACCCCCCCCCCCCCCGCCCCCCCACCCAGCCAAACCAATCCTAAAACTTTTGCTCTGTCAGTTATTGTTTGTTGTTGACGAGCATTTGATCGAGCCCGAAGAGAATTTTTCTCTTGCAAACTGCTCGCAGAAGACAATTAAGTTCTTTTACAAATTGAATTGGAATTTGAAAAGAAAAAAAAAAATAGTCCCCCATTTTCATCCATGTGAAAGTCTTATCAACAACAGTTTGGAGGGGGCCAGGTCTCATCATCTTGATTAAAGCATAGAATTCGAAAATGTGCGTCCTCCAACTCAGAAAAAAAAAAAAAAAATTATTCATTCATAGACAGAGGGGATAGGGTGGACAGAGAGAGAGAGAGAGAGAGACCACACACACACACACAGACAGAGAAATCATCACTCATTCTTCTTCACAAACAACTCATCCCTTCTTTTTTTTCTATAGACAATCATTTTCTTCATTTCCATTTTTGCAATACAGCCCAACACAAAGTACAGAAGAAAACTTGAATACACACATACATGCATGCGCACACACACACACACACACAAATATATCTCTGTCCTATGTTCACAAACTTCTGCTCTCTCTTCCCTTGCGGATTATCAAAAGAGTTTTAAAAGAAAAAAAATAAATCGATCCTCAACTTGCTAAACACACACACACATGCACACGAACACATACGCACACACTTCAAGAGAAAAGATAACCTCTTGTCCTTACTTAATACACCCCCAACATCCAAACACCTTACACACACACACACACACACACACACACACATACAGAGAAACACAAAAAGTTCAACAGACAGATCAATCCTCATCCAAAGAAACGCACACACACATACACACACACACACATTCACATAAACACACACACACTCTCTCACACACACAAAACTGAACAGAAAGATCAAATCTTACCAGCCCCCAACACTAAACAAACCCTCCTCCTCCACCTTTCACCGAACCTTTCCGTCATAAAAAAAAAACACTCAAGGACGAACAGGAGGCAAAACGCATGACACATACAAACAAACAAACAAACAAACGAACGAACAAACCCAACACAAGTCGCAGGTTCAAACCCGGCCAACACACACACACCCACGGCGGGGCTCTACAAAAGCATAGTATGAGGCTGCTCCATTAGTTTCCGGAACTCGGCTAACCACTGGGCCCCGACTGCCCCGTCCACCACCCGGTGGTCGCAGCTCAGGGTCACGTTCATCATCGTCGACGCCCGGAACCTGTGGGGTTTAGGGGGTTCAAACATTTTTTTTTTTTTTTACTTTACGTTGCAATGTCACATTCGGGAATGATGTGAAAATTAAAATAGAAACAAAAACATAATAAAACATACAGGAGGAGTTTGTATTATACTCCATGTTTGGTGATACATATACTTACCATGTCAAACTGATGCAAACTAGGCCTATGGGTTTGCTCTGCTTGGGGCCAAAGGAATGATTCAGCGCTTATAGATTTTAGAGGCGTTTGATTGGCTGAGAGCGGGCCGGGCCAGCACTGCTCGTCTTTTCACTGTTAGCCGCGTGAAATTTGGCCAAGCAGAGCAAACCGATAGGCCTAGTTTGCATCAGTTTGACATGGTACAGGATATGACACCAAATTTCTTCTTCTTCTTCTTCAAGGTTCCATGGCATAATAAAACAGATAAAAAGGCAGGCAATGGTGTGACATTACCGTTAACTTGAGCAGATAATATCTGACAGGAATCAATGTCGTAAGCAATCATTCGCTTGCTAGTACAACTCTTTCGATAATTATGTGCATGCACTCTATAATCAGAATTCATTCAATTAGCAATTAGAGAGATTCCACACATATGTGCCATGTGCCACAACAGCTCATCAAGAGAAAAAAAAAAGAAAAAAAGAGAAAAAAAAAAAAACTGTAAGGAAAATATTAACATCTTTACAAGCAATGACAAAAACACAGCAATTCAATATACATCATGTTTTTTTCATTTTGGTTTGAACATTTCCTTAACTCAAGAAACAAAACAAAAAAAACAAAAAAAACAAAAAATCTTGAAAAGAAAATTCTGTTGGATTTGGTTTTGAAACATCTTAAATCCAAGGAGCAAGACAGAAACACATCTTTCAGTACACGCGACAAAGTCTTGAAAAAAAAAAAAAAAATCACCCCCACCACCATCCCTCAAGATTCCCCTCTCCACTTCATAATAATAAGAATAATAATAATAATGATAGTATTTATACAGCGCTGAATCTTGTGCAGAGACAAATCTAAGCGCTTTCACACCAGTCATTTACATGCATGCAAAACTCTTCACCCTGATTCCCACCACCCTCCAACCACCCCCCCCCCCCCCCTCCTCCAACCCTCCTCGCTCCCCCCCCCCAATTCCCTAAACGCCCCCCCCCTTCTCCCACCCCATTCCTTCCCTATACCCCCCCCCCCAGCCCCTGATTCAACACCCACCCACAGATTCCCATGCCCCCCCCCCACACCCCTCCCGTCCCATCCCTCCTCTCCTGGTTCCCCATCACCTCCCCACCTCAACTTGCCCTCCATCTGACATCACACCCTCCCCCCACCCCCCACTGTCCTCCCCCCACCTCTGACTCACCATTCCCTATCCAGACCCCCCCAGAATTCCTCCCCCTTCCCCTCACCCCCCAACTCACCCAGTGTCGGAGGAGTCACTGGCCACCAGCTGTCTGTCCGCCCCTCCCACCGCCAGAATGCACGCCTGGGACACACAGCACACGTCACACAACAGTCATGACAATATACCGCACGCTCGTCGCACAAACATTCAATTTGATAATCTCTTTAGATCGCAACAGTCACAACACTCGACACACCAGCTTGTCCAAAACAATCATGCAAGGCACCATCGAGGGCGGGAGAAGAAGAGGAAGACAGCGGAAAAGAACTGGCATGAGAACATCAAACAAACAATGGACCGGACTCCACACACGTGAGCTGCTGCCAGCGGCTGCCGACAGAGACAGATGGAGAAGGGAGGTTGCGTCTGCGGTCCTCAGGCTTCCCCCAACGACAACTTTCTAGTTATGGGCCTGAGGTTGAGGAGGAGGTTGAGAAGTCATGAGAATATACCGCACGCTTGTCGTACAAACATTCAACTGATAATCTCTTTAAATCGCAACAGTCATGAGAATATACCGCACACTTGTCGCACAAACATTCAACTGATAATCTCTTTAAATCGCAACAGTCATGAGAATATACCGCACGCTTGTGGCACAAACATTCAATTTGATAATCTCTTTGGATCACAACAGTAATGAGAATATACCGCACGCTTGACGCACAAACATTCAATTGATAATCTCTTTAGATCGCAATAGTCATGAGAATATACCACATGCTTGTGGCACAAACATTCAATTGATAATCTCTTTAGATCACAATAGTAATGACAATATACAGCACGCTTGTTGCACAAACATGCAATTGATAATCTCTTTAGATCACAATAGTAATGAGAATATACTGCACACTTGCGGCACAAACATTCAATTTGATAATCTCTTTAGATCGCAATAGTAATGAGAATATACCGCACGCTTGCGGCACAAACATTCAACTGATAATCTCTTTAGATCACAACAGTAATGAGAATATACCAGCACGCTTGTGGCACAAACATTCAATTTCATAATCTCTTTACAGCGATTAATACATGAGCATTCAAAGGCAAAATAGTAACGGCCAACAATCTGCGTGAAACATAAAAGACGTGCATTCCTTGCAGTGAAAGAACGGATGCTGAACTGTGCTCTGTGCTCCTCACATGGAAAGATGCATGCACAAACAAACAATACTGCAAAGCGTACAACAGCACTTGAAGACGTGCAAGGGGAAAAAATAATAACACATACACAGATACAAGTAGACAACACGACAGAAGACAATACTACAAATTGAAACGTGAACAATCACACTAAAAAGAAAGCAAAGAAAAAAAAAAAAACCCACCTCTACGCACATAAATGCTCATGTGCACGAACACACACACACTCTCAGTGCGCACACACACACACACACACACAGATGCACACACACACACACGCGCGTGCGCACGCTACAGACACACACGCTACAGACCTGTGGAGGATTGATGATGGCAGTGAAGTGTTTGATGCCAAACATGCCCAGGTTAGAGATGGTGAAAGTGCCTCCCTGTCGACATCGCCAGCATCATCATCATCATCAACATTGTCATCATCATCAAACAGCAATAAAACTACTACTACTACTACTACTACTACTACTACTGCTGCTGATAAGAAGAAGACACAAGTACCATAGCCACTACAACCACTGATCAGAAGAAGAGGAAGAAGAAGACTACGAAGAAGTAGACAATTTTTTTTTTTTTTTTCTTTTTTCATTCGTGGGCTGCAACTCCCACATTCACTCGTACACACGCGAGTGGGCTTTTACGCGTATGACCGTTTCTACCCCGCCATGTAGGCAGCCATACTCCGCTTTCGGGGGTGTGCATGCTGGGTATGTTCTTGTTTCCATAACCCACCGAACGCTGACATGGATTACAGGATCTTTAACGTGCCGTATTTGATCTTCTGCTTGCCGTATACACACGAAGGGGGTTCAGGCACTAAGCAGGTCTGCACATATGTTGACCTGGGAGATCGTAAAAATCTCCACCCTTTACCCACCAGGCGCCGTCACCGTGATTCGAACCCGGGACCCTCAGATTGAAAGTCCAACGCTTTAACCACTCGGCTATTGTGCCCGTCCCTTTGAAGTAGACAATAAAGGAGGAGGAGGATGAAGAAGAAGACAAAGATGAAGAAGAAGAAGAATACGAAGAAGACGACGAAGAAGCAAGGCGAAGATGAAGAAACAGAAGAAGAGACGACGACGAAGAAGACAAAGAACCAAGAAGAAGACAAAGACAAAGAACCCGAAGAAGAAGGAAAGAAAAGAAAAACAAAAGAATACAAAGAAGAATCAGCACAAGAAGAATACCACTACAGCCACTAACTAATAAAACTACTAATTTTAAGTTTCAAGGCGTGAAAACTCTCCAATTTAGAAAAATAACATTAAAAAAAAAAAAAAAAAAAAAAAAAAATGATCAGCCGACGACAACCCAGTACTTCATGCAACCTCCCCCCCCCCCTTCCCCCCCCCACCCTCCTCCCCCCCAAAAAAAATCCGAACCAAACACGCCGAAAAACCTTCAAGTGGATCTCTTACATTTGGACAACCTTTCATCATACAGCGAGAGCTGAATTCTCCCGATCCACTCTTGAGCCAAACAAGCGTCAATCGTCACACACGTCACCCATGCTCTCCCATCATCACAGCCTTGCTTGCCTTGACCACCAGGTGGCCTCAGCTGCTCTGAATCAGTCTCACCAGTCAATCTTCTCTCCGAGCTACCTAACATCTGTGCGCCCCGCCCACGCATGCGCCCGCCCGCACGCACACACACATGCACACACACACACACACTTTCTGGCAGACTGGTACAAATGCGTAACTAAATAAAGAGGAACAACTTGTTGTTGAACGAGTTTTGAAGAAGAAGACAAAGAACCATCACCACACACACACACACATAGATAAAACAAACAAAACAGAATAAATAACGATAAAAACATTCCATTCCTATTAAAGAAAGAAAAAAAAAGAAAAAAAAAAAAAAGGAAATGCAAATCAAAAGGGAAGGAACTCTCTCACCCACACACCCACCTGGAATTCATGGGGCTGCAGCTTTCCCTCCCTTGCCCTGGTGGCCAGAGACACCACTTCCTGGCCAATGGACGACAAGCCCTGCCCACAACCCACCACCACCACCACTTAAGACATCCTCCTTCACCACTCTAAAAATGTGTTATGTGTTTGTGTATTGTGTGCGCGTGCGTTTATGTAAGTTTGTGCCTGCCTATGTGTGCGTATGTGTTAGGGTAGCTGTTAGATACACATGTATTGTTAAAATGTATGTACGCAGCGTGTGTCTGTGTGCATGTGCGTGTGTGTAGTCATATTTTGGTGTGTGTATGTAACATAGATGTAATGTTTTATGTTAACAAAGCGTTTTTGTAAAGCACCTAGAGCTGATTTCTGGATAGTGTGCTATATAAGTATCCATTATTATTATTATTATTGTGTGATTAGCTCATGCTTGCGGTTTTGTTTTTTTGTTTTGTTTTTTGTCTAACAACTTCAGCAGGTTGTCAGCAACTTGATTTCCAACCGATGATTGTCAATAAAACCAAAGGAAAGTATCCAGTCCCTTCTTTACTAAGGGAAGTCATTATAACAATTTTTTTTTTTAAATTGCACATCGTGATCGATGTCGTCAAACATTATAACCACCACCACCACCATCACTGCTGTCACTACCACATCCCTGCCTTCTGCTCACTTCGAAAATAAAATAATAATAATGTTACTGAAAATGATAACAAAACAACAGCAACAACAATTACAATAATCATCATCATCATAGTCATGATAATAATGGAAGCTTGTACAGCCGTCTAGCCAGAAAACAGCACGAGAAGCCTGACAAAACACATGACATTATACACACTACGTCAAAGAACGTGTGTGTGTGTGTGTTTGTGTGTGTGTGTGTGAGAGAGAGAGAGAGAGGGAGACTGTGACTGAGAGAGAGCTTGCATGTGTGTGTGTGTTTGTGCGCGCATGTGTGTGTGTATTGTGCACAGTGATTTCTGTGCGTGTCTGCACAGACTTCAGTGTTTGGCTGGATGTCTTGTGCAGAGTTATGGATTCAGGTTTTTGAAAAAAAAATTTTAGTGCTTAAATGTATGTTTTGCCTTGTCTGTATAGTGCGACGGAGCATGTTTTTTTATGGAAAGGCATACATTAAATGCATCATTATCATTTTTTTTTCTTCTTATTATCATTATCATCAAAGTAGTAGTAATAGTAATGGTAGTAGTAGTAGTAGTAGCAGCAATAAATCACCTTGGTGTCAGCCCCAAATACAATGGGAGTTATCAGCCCATTCTCTGTTGCCACGGCAACGTTGACGTCCACACTGTTGTATCTGCACACACCAAGTCCCAGTGAATACATGTTTTGCTCTTGTTTTTTTTTTTTTTTTTAAGCTTCACATACATTATTTACCTGAAGATCTTGTCATCAGGCCCATCCACATGTAATGTGTGGCTTATGTTCAAACGTGTGCGTGTGTGTGTGCACGCACGTGCCTACGTGTGTGTGTGTGAGTGTGCACGCACAAGTTCTTATACTGTTATGCACACGTATGTGTCTAAAATTCTACTGTATCTGTCTGTGTTTGTGTACGATTTTTTATTTGTTTGTACCTTTTTTTATAAAAAGCACTATCACCCCCCCCCCCCCTCCCCCCCTACACCTCCCAATATTCCTTGTAACCCAGATACACTTGGCAATAAAGACATATTCCGTTCTATTCTATCATTATTGACGCTTATGTAGAGCCCATCTTTGGTCAGGGGCCAAGATCTATATGAGCTTTTTTACAAAAACACGGGAGTTATTTGCATAACAGGCTGTCCGCCCAGCTGGGACAGAGCCGACAGACGGCGGCCTTCAGGCGTTCCATCTATTCGTTTCCTGTGCCAGGCTTCGGTCACATTCACGCACACATTCTCCCTCCCTCCCTCTCTCTCTCTCTCTCTTTCTGTCTTTCTTCATCTCTTACCTGCAAACACACACACAAACACACACACACAGAGTATTTACCCAACCCCTCCAAATAATATCTCACTTTCTCTCCATCTCTGCCCCCCCCCCCCCCCCCCCTCACCCCCTCCTCTTCCCTCTGTCTCTCCCTTGCCCATCTCTCATCTCTCTCTCCCTCCCTTCCTCCCTCTCTCTCCCTTGCTTACTGTCTTGACAAAGCCATCGTGTCGTGATGAGTTAAGTTGACTTCCAAAGAAATCCCCCTAACTCTTTCAAATAATGTCCCGCTCTTCCTCTCTCTCTCTCTCTCCCCCTCCTACTCTCTCTCTCCCTCCCTCCCTCCACCACCCCCTCTCTCCCCCACTTCCCTGCCCGCCCCCCTCCCCCCACTTTACTTACTGCCCAATAAAGCCATCCTGTCATAATGAGTTGGTTTCCAGAACTTTTCTACAGGCCAGTGCACACACACACACACACACATACACACACACACAAATTCCGCAAACCCTTAAAAAAAACAATGCCCCCCCTCATCCCCACACTCCCCCCTCCCTCCACCCCCACCACCCCTCCTCCTTCCCCAACCCCCTGCTTCCCCCCCCCACACCCCCCCACTCTCCTTGCTTACTGTCTGATGAAGCCATCCTGCCAGGAGGAGTTGGCCTCGGGGACCTTCTTGCAGGCGAGGGCCGAGGCCTTGATGATGAAGTCGTTGACGGACAGCTTGCCCCCGGACTTGGCCAGGACCTCGTTCAGCTCTTTGCGCAACCTGACCCACATATAATAATAATAATAATAATAATAATGGGAAATTTTCTATCTAAAATTACGTTTAAATAACATACTTACCGTGACCCAACTAGTGCAGACTCCGGCAGGGGTCTGACATTCCTGTCCTGTGCAAACTACTATCCGCCTATGCGGAGAAAATGGGAGAACTACGGCCGATAACCTCCCGGAAGTAGGTAACGTCCCCTTTGTCCCCCTGGCTAGCGCCCTCTTTTGCCGGCAGCCATCTCGACACCTGTTCCTGTGCACTTCATACGGTTAAGTTTTTCGCATTTTCTATCTGTCTATCGATTCTTTGGCGTTTCTGTTTTGTGTCCAATTATGTCTTCAAACAGGTCGCATAGCGCTGGACCTTGCGCAGAGACAAATCAAAGCGCTTTCGCACCAGTCATTCACACGCATGCATAACTCTAAAACTGTAGAAACTAAAGACAAGGAAGAGGCAGGCAAGGGAGGCTATTTTGGGAAGAGGTGGGGTTTTAAGGCCAGACTTGGAAAGAGCTGAGTGTGGAGACTTGAAGCGAAAAAGGAAGTTCATTCCAATCGCAAAGTCCAGAAACAAAGAACGAACAGCGGCCAACAGTCGAGAGTGTATGTGTGTGTGTGTGTGTGTGTGGAGTCAAGTCAAGATTTTATTTTGTGATGGTAAATTCAATAACAACTGCTTTTTTTAATTTTTTTTTTTACATCAAGCCATATGGAAAAATATTTATAAGAGAGAGAGAGAGAGAGAGAGAGAGAGAGAGAGAGAGAGAGAGTACATACAAGAATAGTGTGATAATGAAACAGAGAGAGAGAGAGAGAGAGAGAGAGAGAGAATATATACAAGAATAGTGTGATAATGAAATACATAGAGAAAGAGAGAGAGGGAGAGAGAGAGAGAATATATACAAGAATAGTGTGATAATGAACTACAGAGAGAGTGCGGAGTGAGGGAGGGAGAGAGAGAGAGTGTGTGTGTGTGCGTGCGTGCACACCTGAGAGTGTATATGTATGTGTGTGTGTGTGTGAGTGGGTGAGTTTGTGTGCGTGCGTGTTGTGTTTTGTGTGTGTGTGTGATAGAGAGAGAGAGAGAGAGAGAGAGAGAGAGAGAGAGAGAGAATGTGTAGTGTCTGTGTGTGTGTGTGTGTGTGTGTGTACTTAAATCTGTGCTTGAGTGTTTGGTTGGCTGACTGTATAATCATGGTTGGGCATGCATATTTTTTTTCCCCCATTCTAGTGTTCAACTGCATGTTTTAAACATCAGTATTTACACTGTACAGTGTAATGGAGCACATTTTACATGGAAAGGCACTTTATCAATAAATTAATAATAATAATCATTATATATATATATATATATATATATATGCATTATTTCTTATCCTGAACTGATAGGAAATTTTCACAGGAGTCATGATGGCTGCCGGAAAAAGAGGGCGCTAGCCAGCTGGACAAAGGGGAGGTTACCTACTTCCAGGAGGTTATCGGCCGTAGTTTCGTTTTCTCCGCATAGGCGGATAGTAGTTTGCACAGGACAGGAATGTCAGACCCCTGCCGGAGTCTGCACTAGTTGGGTCACGATTAAGTATGTGTAATTAAATTTTAATTTTCATCAACTTACTAATGATATCCAGACAAAACAAAAAAAAACAAAAAAAAAAGGATGACAATGCAAGGTTATCATTTCCAAGTGTTGATAAGAGGAGAGCATGGTGATGAATGCTTTCTACACTGCCATCTTCAATAACTCTGGACCTGTGACATGCTACATGCCTGCTACTTCTTCTTCTTCTTTGTTCATGGGCTGCAACTCCCACGTTCACTCGTATATACACGAGTGGGCTTTTACGTGTATGACCGTTTTTACCCCACCATGTAGGCAGCCATACTCCGCTTTCGGGGGTGTGCATGCTGGGTATGTACTTGTTTCCATAACCCACCGAACACTGACATGGATGACAGGATCTTTAATGTGCGTATTTGACCTTTTGCTTGCGTATACACACGAAGGAGGGGGGACAGGGGGGGGGGGGGGGTTCAGGCACTAGCAGGTCATCACATATCTTGACCTGGGAGATCGGAAAATTCTCCACACTTTACCCACCAGACGCCATCAACCGAGATTTGAACCCTATGCGGAGAAAACGAAAGCAACTACGGCCGATAACCTCCCGGAAGTAGGTAACCTCCCTTTTGTCCCCCTGGCTAGCGCCCTCTTTTTCCGGCAGCCATCCTGTTCCTGTGCTCTCCATACGGCTAAGTTTTTTTCGTATTTTCTGTCTGTCTGTCAATTCTCTGGCATAAAATTACGTTTAAACTAACAATGCTTAACCGTGACCCACAAGTGCAGACTCCGGCAGGGGTCTGACATTCCTGTCCTGTGCAAACTACTATCCGCCTGAGCAGAAAAAAAATGAAAGCAGCTACGGCCGATAGCTTCGTTTTCGTGCTCCCAGAGTCTGTAAACAGCTCACCTAAAATAACACCAACTGCACCGAGCAAGAATAAACGAAATGAGAATAGCGTGTCAGTATGAGAATACTCGTACCAGGTCCACAGGGGAAGTAACCATGGTACAAATTAACTCTTACCTGGAGTAGAAAGAGTTAACTATGATCACAAACAAGGTCCCCCCCCCCCCCCCACCCCCACCCCACACACAAAATATTTTTCGGGATTGCTGTCAAAGACTATGGGACCTTTAACCCTTTACGCTCTTAACATTCACTGTGTCAGAAGCAGCACTGATGTTAGTAAGTTACCTCAACACGTTGTCCACGTTGACGTCAATGGTCAGGTAATAATGGGGGATAGTCTGCTTGGACAGCGACAAACGCTTGGCAATCACCTGCCAAAAACAACAACAACAATTGAATAAAAACAGAAAAGAAAATGGCCATCATAAAACTAAAAGCAAGGTAATAGAAAAAGAAAAGAAAAAAATTTCTTGGCAATAACCTGCCTCCCCCCCCCCCCCCCCCCGCTCATGCCTACCAAAAAACAAACAATAACATACACTACAAACACTGAAATAATAACAATAATGATAAAGAGAATAGTCATGCTATGCTAAAACAAAAGAGAAAAGAAGAGAGTGGATTTGAGGCTCATGACAACAACGCCAGTCATCATCATCATCATCGTCACAATCCCACTCTTGGTAATAATCATCACATACATAAATTTATATTGCACCTTTCCTTACATTATTTGTTGTTTGTTTGTATTTGTATTTCTTTTTATCACAACAGATTTCTCTGTGTGAAATTCGGGCTGCTCTCCCCAGGGGAGAGCGCGTCACTACACTACAGCGCCACCCGTTTTTTGTTTTGTTTTGTTTTTTTAATTTTCCAGCGTGCAGTTTTATTTGTTTTTCCTTTCGAAGTGGATTTTTCTACAGAATTGTGCCGGGAACAACCCTTTTGTTGCCATAGGTTCTTTTATGTGTGCTAAGTGCATGCTGCACACGGGACCTCAGTTTATCGTCTCATCCGAATGACAAACGTCCAGACCACCACTGAAGGTCTAGTGGCGGGGGGGAGAAAATATCAGCGGTTAAGCTGCGATTCGAACTAGAGCACTCAGATTCTCTCGCTTCCTAAGTGGATGCATTACCTCTAGGCCATCGCTCTAGGCCATCACTCCGTAAGAACTCACAGTGCTTTACAAATTACACACACACACAAACTTACACACAAAACACAAACGCAGCTAAAGAACTGCAACAATTTTCCACACACAGACGCCAAACACAACAGACCTGTCTAACGTTGGAGGTGGCGATATCGACGAACTCCACTCCCCCTGCCCTCCACCCCCTCCCCCACACCTCCCCACTCCCTCTACACACACACACACACACATAATTATACTCACACACACACACACACACACAATGACAATAGTAACTTCTTTCCACACAGACATGACAGACCTGTCTAACGTTGGAGGTGATTGTATCGACAAACTCCACTCCCCCTGCCCTCCACCCCCTCCCCCACACTTCTTCTACACACACACACACACATAATTATACTCACACACACACATACACACACACACTGCTGAATGACAATAGTAACTTCTCTCCACACACAGACACGACAGACCTGTCTAATGTTGGAGGTGGCGATATCGACAAACTCTGCCCCAGCAGGCATGGCTACACTGGGCATGCCCAGAGGGGCTGGGGCTGCTCCCGGCGTGAAGCTCAGCACGTCCTGGGCTCGGATCTGACCCTCGGGGCCGCTGCCAGACACTTGCTGCTCACCGGGACAACACAACGACGACAAAAATGTGTGAGTACTCATCACATAATGATTAGTCACCTGTTTACGATCAACAAAAAAACTGACCACCCATATTTGTTAATTTTGTTCGATATTCGTAAGACATGTATGTGATGCTCACTTAATGTGAACATACTTTAACTCTCTCCATACGAACAGTGAAAGAGAAGACGTTAACAGTGTTTCACCCCAATTACCACCATCAAAATATTGCAAGCGGAAGGCTCTTATGCTGAAGAGGTGAATGTTGACAAAGAATACCACAATTCTGACGACGGAAGCTAAAGGTTGGGTCATTGAGACACCCACTGGACATCCGAGGGGTCTGTGTAGAGGAGAAGAGAGGACTGGCCGTACTGAGTGAGTTAAGGTCCTTGACAGACTATTCCCTAACAGTTTGTACAAGATCTTTAGAAATGAATGGCAACACTATGACAATAACCAACCTTTGTATGGCAGCTTGGCTGTTTCTGTCAGTCTGTTTATCCTTTTTTTTCTTTCCTTTTCATGCTGTTTTTTTCTTTCTTTTTTTTTGTTCTAAATGTCCTTTAAGTTGCTGTGGTTGTAAAATGTTGACTTATCAAAATGGAATTTTAAAAAATGTTTAAAAAAAAAAAAAAAGAAAAAAAAAAGAAAAAAAAGTTTTTGACTATGATCATCAATGTGCTCCAGACACTTGCTGCTCACAGACAACAAGACGACGTGCATGATGTGTGTGTGTGACTATGATCATCATCAATATAGTGTGCACTTACGTCTGCAGTTAACACATGCAGGCACATGTATTGCAAAACAGATTCCACGCACACAAGCACAGCCCCCCCCCCCCCCACTCCCCCTCCCCACACACACACACACCTTGTGAATGGAGACAGTTACCACTCTTTACTCTTTGTTAATCATTTGCTCTCTTAGACTCAGTGTTCTTTTTATTTCAAACCCTCTACCAGAGCTTGGTCTCTCTCTCTCTCTCTCTCAAAACATAAAAAAAAATTTTAAAAATAAAATAAACCACCAAAAAGTCTTCCCACCTTCAAGTCCACACCCTTCTCAGACGCCAAAGTCTTGGCGAAGGGCGTGGCGAAGATCCGACTCCCTGACGCGCCGACGCCCGGTGCAGGTGCAGGAGCAGGAGCCGGCGGGGCTGCTGCCGCAGGTGCTGGTGCAGGAGCAGGTGCAGCAGCAGGAGCAGCAGCAGCAGCGGGAGCAGCAGCAGCAGGAGCCGATGAAGCCTTGGCACCCACCAGGCTGTCATCCTCGGGGCTGGGCACGAAGTCCTTGAAGGCCGCCAGACCGTCCTCGCTGGTCACGATGATGCACATCAACTGGAGGGCAATAGAACGGAACAAAAATAATAAATAAATAAATTAATAAATAAATAAATAAATAATGTTTCACACTGTTTCAATCTTCTTCTTCTGCGTTCACTCGTATGCACACGAGTGGGATTTTACGTGTATGACCGTTTTTACCCCGCCATGTAGGCAGCCATACCCCGTTTTCAGGGGTGTGCATGCTGGGTATGTTCTTGTTTCCATAACCCACCGAACGCTGACATGGATTACAGGATCTTTAACGTGCGTATTTGATCTTCTGCTTGCATATACACACGAAGGGAGTTCAGGCACTAGCAGGTCTGCACATATGTTGACCTGGGAGATCGTAAAAATCTCCACCCTTTACCCACCAGGCGCCGTCACCGTGATTCGAACCCGGGACCCTCAGATTGACAGTCCAACGCTTTAACCACTCGGCTATTGCGCCCGTCTACACTGTTTCAATAATCTTTTCCATATGTCATTTTCAATATATATGAAAACATACGCAATAGTGAATGCACATCTACTGGTGGATAAACGGTACTCAGGAACAAACCCATGTCAAATTATCGGTATAAGCACAAGCCCAGAACTACCTTTTTTTTTTTTTTTTTTGAGGAAACGTCTGGGTTTGTTCCTATGAACCTTTTTATCTGCCTGTGTGCTAGCTCAATTGGTAGCATAAGCAGCACTGATTTTCAGTTACTTCTCTCTGTTGTTGTTTAACCCTTTACTCTCCTCGCCTCATCGTTCTTTACATAACATGCAATACAGTAGGACACAGTCTGGACAACAGTTGCCGCGCCTCTGCTGCTCCGACGGCCACAGTCATCATAGTAAGTCAGACACACCACCCACCGACTATCACAACAACGGAAAAAAACCTCCCACCTTTCCCAGAGGGATGTCCTTGGTCCCGGCGGGGATGCAGATCTTGGCCAGGAAGCCCTCCTCGCTGGACTCGAACCCCATGGTGGCCTTGTCCGTCTCAATCTCGGCCAGCAGGTCCCCCTCGGCCACGCGGTCCCCCTCCTTCTTCTGCCAGTTGATGATGGTGCCGCTCTCCATGGTCGGCGACAGGGCCGGCAGGGTGATTTTGTAGTGCTCCGGTAGGTCACCTGGCAGGTGAGGTTTTCATTAAAATTCATACATATATATATATATATATATATATATTTAGCATATATTCAAGAAAATGACAGGCGCAAAAACCGAACGGTTAAAGCGCTGGACTTTCAATCTGAGGGTCCCGCGTTCGAATCCTGGATAACGGCGCCTGGTGGGTGAAACTGAAAGGTGGAGATATTTCCCATCTCCCAGGACAACATGTCTTGCGGACCTGCATGTGCCTGAACCCCCTTCGTGCGTATACACCCAAGCAGAAGATCAAACATGCACAGGCAAAGATCCTGTAATCCATGTCAGCGTTCGGTGGGTTATGGAAACAAGAACATACTGAACCCCCTTCGTGTGTATACACCCAAGCAGAAGATCAAATATGCACAGGCAAAGCTCCTGTAATCCATGTCAGTGTTCGGTGGGTTATGGAAACAACAACATACTCAGCATGCACCCCCTGAAAATGGCATGTGGCAGCTTACATGGCTAGGTAAAAATGGTCATATATGTAAAGCCCACTCATGTACATACAAGTGAACGTGGGAGTTGCAGCCCACGAACAACGAAGAAGAAGAAGAAGATACTACAAAATAAGATACAGGCCACAGAGATTAGATGCTTCTGGAAGAACCTTGGCATAACATACAGGGACCACATCACAAACGATGAAGCGCGTAGAAGAGTCAAACAAGCTACAGTATAAGGCCACATCATTGATGATCTACTGACCACTGTAAAGAAAAGGAAACTGAAGTGGCATGGCCACGTCTCGCCTTCATCAAGACTGGCCAAGACCTTCCTGCAGGGAACAGTGCAGGGAGTAAGGAGAAGAGGCAGGCAGAAGAAGAGATGGGAGCACAATATCTCAGAGTGGACAGGTCTAACCCTGAGTGAGAGAGTCACTGTGTTCATGCACGTATGTTTGTTATACAGAATGTGGTTCTATCAATATTTGCCTGAGTCAGTGAGTATGTATGCACTCATATGTTCAACAGTTAGTGTGTGAATGCGTGCTAGTCAAATGCGTGCAAGTCATGTGTGTGTATATATGTGTGAAGACACAGAGAGAGAGAGAGAGAGAGAGAGAGAGGAGAGAGAGAGAGAGAGAGAGAGAGAGAGAGAACAGAGACAGAGAGACACAGAGAGAGAGAGAGAGAGAGAGAGAGAGAGAGAGAGAGAGAGACAAAGACAGAGAAACAGAGAAAAAAAACAATCTGTGCATGTGAGTGTACTTGCATCATGTCACTCATTTTCTCTGCACACCTTTTAAATGTACATCACACACACACACACACACACACACACACACATACAAGTTGCCATCCATTCTCAAAAACACTGTTTGCATGCACGTCAAACATTCTCAACAAGTATCCTTATTTTCAAACCACACCTTTACACACACACATGCAACTACAAACATAATCAATTTCCAGTCAGACAACGAAAGATGTATACCTGAACTGTAGAACCGTCGAGGCTGTGATGCATATTGTAGAGGTTCCCGAAACTGACTAACTGGAGACGATCCTAGTGCACTAGCAGCCAACCTGCAATCATCAAACAAAGAAACTAATTCCTTTCAACTCATTTCAGTAAAAAGGACTCTATTTTCTACTTCAAGCGATTAAAACAGAAAATTTTCTTTCAGCTCATTCCAAAACCAGTGCTCACCAGCAAAGAATAAAATGACATGAAAAGAAACGACTGAGAAACCGGCGTTCCCTTCCCTGACCACCACACAAAACATCAATCATCATGAAAAAGGTAAACATCCTGGTAAGCGAATGTAACATTTCAAGCTACAATTGAAACAGAAATAACTGAAAACCCCACGGACACACCCTTCCTTGATGACTATAATTTTACATATCAATCACCATATAAAAGGACAAGTATTCAGTAAGATAATCCGAACACGTTATGGCACTTGCATACATGAAATAAAAAGAAATCAATAACTTGTACACCCTTCCATCACCACTTCACAGACATCAATCATGGTGTAAAACTAATGCAAAAGGAAAACACTGATGTAACATTGTAAGACAAATATAACTTTTTAAGACATCACTTTACAGCTGACAGGTATAAAACTGCAACTTAGGTACCTTCTTCTTCTTCTTCTGCGTTCACTTGTATGCACACAATTGGGCTTTTACGTGTATGTAGGCAACCATACTCCGTTTTCAGGGGTGTGCATGCTGGGTATGTTCTTGTTTCCATAACCCACCAAACGCTGACATGGATTACAGGATCTTTAACATGCCTATTTGATCTCCTGCTTGCATATACACACGAAGGGGGTTCAGGCACTAGCAGGTCTGCACATATGTTGATCTGGGAGATCGGAAAAATCTCCACCCTTTACCCACCAGGCGCCGTCACCGTGATTCGAACCCGGGACCCTCAGATTGACAGTCCAACGCTTTAACCACTCAGCTATTGCGCCCGTCAACTTAGGTACCAACTAACCAAGCATGCAATAACCCCGCCTCTACCCATCCATAGCAAAAAGAAAAAAAAAAGAAGAAAGAACACCATGCATTCATGCATTATCCATAGATCTCTAATATTAATATATCTTGTCAGATGACAGAGTGTCACCTCTGTATTACACATATTCTTTTGCCACACATATTTTTCAATGAGCAACTGTATCTAAACCATGCTTAGGACATTATGTCTTCGGAATCTTTAAAAAACAACAACAACGTTCCTTGATTCTATGTCTAGGGCATTTTTTACAGACCATTCTTAGTGTTTGAAAGTGTGTGTCCTTGTACAAATGGGACAGCAGCTGAAGAATATGCTGCCAATGCAAGTATTTAATAAGCTAATGGATAAATTAATAAATGAGGGTCTGTGAGACCAAAATTCACTCTCTGGCCATCGATATAACAAAGTCTTCTACTGTTTTGTTTTGTTTCTCCACACAGTGACCTGGTCAAGGGAGGTCACTGACACTGTTGGGTGTTATTAAATCATGCAAAGAATGCATGATCTGCAAGACTCCGAGTCAGCCAAAGTACACCCAGTATGTTTTGGTCTTGTACCTTACATAATAGACTATACGCAACGTTAACACTTCACATGTGTTCTATAAGCCCCAAACCGCAGAACCGATGGAAATTAAAAAAACAAGCTTACCCAACTGACCCTAAGTTGCAGACGAAAGGGCCCGAAGGACATGATGATTATCGTGATGTCAGTTTCTATCGATTTCTGCGACACTTACCTGCTTTTGCTTTGGCTGATGGCTCTGGCACATAAACAGCGCAATGACAGAGAACTTGCTCTGTTTTTCAAGGACTGTTGCAGCACACATCGTGCGAGGACTGCCGAGCGATGCATTTCGTTTCGATTACCTTTCTGTCGAGGCCACTTCTGAACCGGCAAGGTCAGTGCATCAGCCTCGCTTTCGAAATGTTTCACAAAGTCCTCAACCACTATTTTCGAAAATTATGAAGTTATGAAACAGCTTGTATTATGATGCATGCTGTTCAACATAAAAATTATGTCCATACACATTCTAGCAAAATTGATTATATATATATCTTGTTTTTAGGCATGTTTAGTTTTCGAAAATTGTCCTTTCAGCTTTTCTTGTCGCCATAGAGTTGTTTACCAATGGCGACGAGTTTGTTGGTTTGAAAGAAAAACTGACCTTTCAGACACAGATTTACGAGTCTTGCAGTCCGAACGCAAAGCGAAAAAATGCCAGCAGGTGAGTTGCTCCATATAGTTATAAGATTGAAGAAGGGAAGAAAGTCCATAACGCTGTGATTATGTGTAGCGATCACCTTTAATTTGCTACTGCACTTCTTTTGCAGCACGATTCATGTGCATATTTCAGAATGTTTGATTACACACCCATACCAGACACTTGAATGTGTGCTTCTGGATATGATTTTGTATAAATGTGTGTGTGTGTGTGTGTGTTTTCTTTCTTTAATTGAATGATTTTTTTCACTTTGTGAGATATTTGATGTGTGTGTGTGTGTGTGTGTGTGTGTGTGTGTGTGTGTGTGTGTGTGTGTGTGTGTGTGTGATTTGGGGTTAGAGATAATGGTTAAAGGGGGATTACAGAAAAAAAGGGATAAACTAGAACAATGGAATCAACAATTCATAAATATCTGTGTAATGGCAATTAACATCATAAACACCAATAAAAAATAAAATGAAATAAAAGTAGATGAATGAATGAATGAATGAAATTCAATATCAGAATGTGTGTGTGTGTGTGTGTGTGTGTGTGTGTGTGTGTGTGTGTGTGTGTGTGTAAATGTTATTCTGTGTTGGTGAGTGTGTGTGTGTGTGTGTGTGTGTGTGTGTGTGCACGCACATATGAGCATGTTTATCTTTGAAACAAATACACGTATTCAAAAACCCAGTCCAACACAGCTGCATGAT
This sequence comes from Babylonia areolata, assembly GCF_041734735.1. NCBI lineage: Eukaryota > Metazoa > Mollusca > Gastropoda > Neogastropoda > Buccinidae > Babylonia > Babylonia areolata. The sequence goes on from NC_134908.1 coordinate 2,930,602, forward strand.
GTGTCAATCGATGTCACGGGAAGCCAAACTTGGTTAATCAGTCAGTCACAGTTAGTTCATTATAGTTAAATAATTAGTTAAACGTAAAAGGAGGTGTACGTGACGTGAAAGGAAGGTAGGGTGGATGATACAATTGTTTTGTTCTTTGTAATTCTGAAATGTTTGTGTGTGTGTGTGTGTGTGTGTTTTGTTTCTGATGGGTGACAACAGGTCAAAGTAAGTATACGGAGGGTACAGTGCAGAAAAACTGTTATGAGTCTTAACACTCAACAGTGTATGAAAACAAACAATCAAACAAACAGAGTGGGTTTTTTTGGTTGTTTTTTTTTTTTAATCAAAGCTGATCGAGTAATCGTCAGCTGCTTGGATCTGACCCTCCCATAAAATGAAAGAAAGAGAAACTTCAATGAAAGCAATTATGATACCAGTATTGCCTTTTCAATGCGAGGGATTGTTCAGCTGCTTGACTTTGACTCTCAAAAAAAAGAAAAAAAAAGAAAGAAATTCAGAAAAGCACCAATGAAATCAATTATGATGCCAGAAGTAACAACATTTTAAAACAATAACAACAACAACAACCAAAACATTAACATCATCAGCAACAGCAGCAATTAGACAGAAAAAAAAAAGTATGTAGCAGCATCATTCCATGCAAAAAAATGGTACAAGTAGCAAAAAAACAGCCACAGAAGCATACGGTTTACATTAACAGCAACACCACAGGAGCACAGATGAACACAGACAGACAGACAGACAGACACACACACACACACACACACAGACACACAGACACAGACAGACACAGACATACAGAGACACACACAGACAGACACACAGACACACACACACACACACACACACACACACACACACACTGAAACTGACATTCCACTGACCAACATGCCAACTCTGTAAGACCCGAGATTACAAACTAAATGACATACACATAACCGACACAAACAATAGCAAGACAAATTCATAAAAACACAAAACAATATCAGAATAAATTCGTAAAGGTCCTGTACAGTACAGTTTGTGTCAAACTTGGATTCAGTCAGACACACTATTCTCTCTCATAGCAGACTTCTCTGTGCTGGAACCCTTATTTTGTTTGCTTCAGATCCTTCTGTTTGAAGCTGGGTTTGTTTGGTTTGTTTTTCTTGCCTTTGTTCTCCCATTGTGCTATATATATATATATATATGTGTAAGTCTTTTTCGCAAATGGTTCATGAGTATAATGTGGTGATTGAGTGTTTGTGCTTGGTGTTTCCAAGTTCCAGCATAAAATTATGTAATGTGGTGACTAAGTTTTTGTGCTTGGTGTGCTGTACTGTTTCCTGAACTCTTGTGGTTGGTTTTATGTGTGTCACCCGTTTTATCCTCCGATCGGATGTGCTCGTGTGCGACTGATCGTTGCTGAAGTAGCTTCTTCTTCTTCTTCTTCTTCTGTGTTCATGGGCTGCAACTCCCATGTTCACTTGTATATACTCGAGTGGGCTTTTACGTGTATGACCGTTTTTATCCCGCCATGTATGCAGCCATACTCCGTTTTCGGGGATGTGCATGCTGGGTATGTTCTTGCTTCCATAACCCACCGAACGCTGACATGGATTACAGGATCTTTGACGTGCGTATTTGATCTTCTGCTTGCCGTATACACACGAAGGGGGGTTCAGGCACTAAGCAGGTCTGCACATATGTTGACCTGGGAGATCGTAAAAAAATCTCCACCCTTTACCCACCAGGCGCCGTCACCGTGATTCGAACCCAGGACCCTCAGATTGAAAGTCCAACGCTTTAACCACTTGGCTATTGCGCCCGTCGCTGAAGTGGCTGGCTATATATATATATATTGTTTGGCAGTTCGAGTCAATCACCTCTACCACCTCTTCTTTCTTTGGACCCCATCAGTCTGCTCTCCCCCCCAACCCTGCCCCCCACCATCCTCAACACCCCCCCCTCCCCCCCCTGCTCTTCCCCCTTCCCTTCATCCTTTGTTAATTCACCCCAACCCTTTTCCTCGGTGGTCAGCATGTGGAAGTGAATGTCAGTAATTATCTATTTTCCATGTGCAGTGTTTCTGACCTCAACCCATCCCTCTGATGATGACAAACTTTTCCATTTTACTTGTTGACCTTTGTGTGTGTGTGTGTGTGTGGGCACGTGCGCGCGCATGTGTGTATCTGTGTGTGTGTGTGTGTGTGTGTCTGTGTGCATCTGTGTTTTATTATTTTTTATTTTATTCTGTGCTTTGTTATTTTTTATATATTTTTTAAAATTTATTTATCTATTTTATTTTATTTATTTATTTATTTTATGATTCTATTTTTTTCTCAAGGCCTGACTAAGCACGTTGGGTTACGCTGCTGGTCAGGCATCTGCTTGGCAGATGGATTTGACCGAACGCAGTGACGCCTCCTTGAGCAACTGATACTGATACTGATACTGATTCATAGTGAATGTCTATAGATTGATGCATGGGCCAGACTGGGGGAAGCTATAGCTAAGACAGCACAGGATTGTTAGGTCGGCAGCATCAGAGATCTCATGGTGGCAGCATAGCATTCATTGGCCATAGGGCTTGAAGAGGGTTAAAACTTAACTGTTCACGTTCAATTGGAAAGGGTTTTAGAATCGTGAAGCACAGTTAATACAAGATAATATCGGTAATGTTTAAATTCTCTCTCTCTCTCACTCTCTTTCTGTCAGTCGTTTACATTATCGTAATACTGTTGTTGTAGTTCTTTTGGTTGATGAGTTGATGTGATGTTGTTCAAATGATACAAAGGATTGCTTTAGTGATGTATAAAATATCTTTGTTCATATTTTGTACTGGTCGGTAGTTGTTTTTTTTTATATTGTTTGACAGTCCCACTTTCTCTGCACCCAAGAATGTGATTACTTGTTGTTGTTTTTGTTGTTGTTTTTTTCTCTTTAACCCTTTCACCGCCAGTCAGTTTAGAGTGCAAATTAACCTTGCGCAGGAACCACAGAAAATATGGTGTCTAAGAATAGCTGGGGATTCCCCTGTGATGTGTAGAAAAAAAATGGCCAATCCTACCACTGAAAATTAAAAGCATTAGGTTAATGCACAAAAGGCCCATCATCTGGTTGCATTTCAATGACATGGGTGCTTTACCTAGCTGGTGCCGAAATGCGACTATGGCATTGAAAGGGTTAATGGACTATTCTGTCTCAATCACTTCATGCCCAAAATTGTGATTTCTCATAATATTACTGATTCCGTTTGTCTTTTCTGGATAATCTGTCTCTGTCTTTCTACACTCAAAAATAAAATTATTTTGATTGCATACTGTTGTTGCTGTTTCTCTTTTGTAGAATAAGATAAGATAAGATAAGAATAACTTTATTATCTCCAACTGGAGAAATTTGGTCAGGTGCATTATCACAACAGAGACAAGTAAACAACATGGGGACCATAACTGTAAAAGTCAACAACAGCTTTTACGAATATTACGAAGATACAAATGTAAAAAAAATATCACATATACCGTTTCATACATACATCCACACATTGCAGATAATAACTAGTATTTTTAATGTAAAAAAACAGAAAGAATTAAGAAACATTATTTGAATATAATTATAAACATAGCCTACTATACTGCACATTGATTATATAATAGACAGATAAGATAAGAATAAAGATAAATTGCGGAAAACCGCAACCAGATAATCAGCACACACCCGCACCCACCCACCCCCCACACGCGGATTACTTGATTAAACAAGAGAATATCATGTTCCTGTCTCTCTCTATGCCCAGTGTTGTGGATGCTGGTTTGTTGTCAATGTTTTTTGTCTTCTGAATGAAATATTTTGTCTCAGTCTCAAGATGCCCAATATTGCAACTGCTTGTCATGGTTGCAGTTTCTCTTCTGCGGGGATTATACGTCTCTGCCTGTCTGTACCCGTTATTGTGATTGCTTGCTATTGTCACAGTTTTTTATTCTGTTGAATATTATGTATCTAATTATGTCTTTGCCTGTCTGTACCCAGTATTGTGATTGCTTGTTATTTTCACTGTTTCTCTTCTGTGGAATACTGTGTCCATCTTTTCATGCCCGTGATTGTGACTGCTTAATATTCAATCGATGCAGTTGCAGTTATGGAAATTCTGTCTCTTTTATCTCTCCATGTCTAGGATTGTGGTCGCTTATTATCGTTGCAGTTTTATTATCTATGCTGTGGAAAATAAAATTCTGTCTCTGCTTCTCTTTGCCTGGATGTGTGTATTGTACACACACTTGCTGTGTGTGTGTGTGTGTGTGTTTGGTGCTCGCTCTCCCGGTTCCGATTCTGTTTATGGCTTGTGGTGACTGTTCATAAACTTTTGTTCTCTCTCTCTCTTTCTCTCTCTCTCTCTCTATCTGTCTGTCTCTCTCTCGCACTCTCTCTGTGTTTGCCTCTCTCTGTATCTTTTTGTCTGTTGCCACCATTGATGAAGCTTTTAATTTATTTATATATTTCTTTATACTTTATACTGTGTGTATATATATATAAAATAAATATATATATAAATAAATAAAAATAAATAAATATATAAGTAATATATATATACATACATACATATATATATATATATATCTATATATTTGTCTCCAATATTTCCCTTAAGCTGCCACTGTTGTGAAGTTGTTAATCCTTGGCCAATTGTTCCTTGATACTGCCTTCAATACATTTTTTGTTTGTTTTTGTTTTCTTGTTTGGTTACTGTTTGCTTTGGGTATGAGATTACTAGCATACTGTAATTGTTTGTTGGTTTTAAGACTCTTCCTCTGTCGGTTTTGGCTTCAGGGTATTACAGATGAGATGTGGTTTTTGGGGGTATATATATAATATGGAGCAGTCTGCATGCTGTGTGTTTTAGAGGATGCTAAAAAACAACAACACATAACAAAAAACTCATTTCAAAACTGAAACCAGGGATGTGTATGTGTAGTTGGTGGGTGATGGTGTTGGTTTTGTTTAGCTGGTTCCTCTTTTTAGTATTATCATCTTTTTTGGTGTTCAGATTTGTGGTGGCTGGGGGTTATTTTTCCTGTTATGTTTTTCTCATGTTTTTCTTTTGTTGACCCCCCCCCCCACCCCCACCCCCCAACTTCTGGTTCTACAGGCTAATTTTGTTCTTGGATTGTTCTTCTCTTTATTTTGTCTGAGAGGTAGAAATTTCTTATTTACATGCCTGCATGTGTGAGGAAAGCGTGTATGTATGTGCATAACTGAGTGTGTGTGTGAAGATGAATGCTTGCCTGTTTGTGTCTGTATGGTTAGGCGAAGTTTGTTGGCTTATGTGTGTGTGTGTGTGTGTGTGTTTCTGAATGCATGTGTGACTTGACTTGACTTGACTTGACTTGACTTGACTTCATTTATTGTCATAAAATCCCGAAGGATTAATAGACACAACAAAGAACAAAGGGAACAAAGAAATAAACGGTCATCTAATACGCATGCACTGAAATACATAGTTGGCAAGTGTTTTTTGACAGTCATCGCAGGTGAATAAATCACTTGGTTTTAGTATATTGTTTTGTATTTTTCTAGAGATCACATTTGATTGATGATCATACTGCTGTATAGTAGTGATTAGATGGCTTCGCAAATTATGAAATAAGATACACGAATCTAAGAAATGCAATTCATCTTCAACAACTTCACATATAGCACATAACCTCTCTTCTCTGGGAATGTTTGCATATCTTCCTCGTTCGATGTTTAAATAATGTGCGCTTATTCTGAGTTGACATGGTGGCAACAGACAAAAAGATACAGAGAGAGGCAAACACAGAGAGAGTGCGAGAGAGTTGACATATATATATATACCTGCTTGAGTGCGTGTTGCAAGGATGTGTGTGTGTGTGTGTGTGTGTGTGTGTGTGTGTGTGTGTGTGTGAGTGAGTGAGTGAGTGAGTGTGTGTGTGTGTGTGTGTGTGTGTGTGTGTGTGTGTGTCTGTGCATGTACATCAGTATATACCTTCTATGCATGCATGTGGTGGTGAAACATGAAAGAGCCAAGAAATATATATCTCAGTTTATTAAGCAGAACTTTCTTCTAACCACTGAGGGAATAAAATTAATTTCAACCCGAATGATTATTTTTTATTTTTTTATTTCCCAGTGCTGGTCTTGGTATGGTCTGGTTTTAAATGCATGCTTTATTGTGGAGAACCCATTAATTTGCCATGTCTGTGAGTGTGTGGTGGAGTGCAAGCGAGTATCTGTGCATTAGAGTGGATATATATATATACCTGCTTGAGTGCGTGTTGCAAGGATGCCTTTTCTGGAGGACACTAAATATAAAAATCCATTATCATCATTATTGTTATTATTATAATTATGAATGATTTCTCTCCCCCCCCCCCCCCCCCCCCCCCCCCCCCCCCCCCCCCTCTCCCCCCCTTCCACAGAGAGGAAGAAGGACAGAAAGAAGGATGACGGGACTCCCATGATTCATGTCGGCGTCTACATGTTCCCCAACGGAGATAAGTATGGTGTGTACTGATGGTATAGAGATCGAGATTTGTCATCATTCCTGTATAATTATAGTAACTGGTACACAACACACACACACTCTCTCACACACACACAGTCTCTCTCTCTCTCTTTTTCTTTCTCACACTCACACACACAGAAGAGTTATACCAGTTTGTCCTGATGAAAACTCGTATGCAAAACATATGCACACACACACTCTCTCTCTCTCTTCACAACTACACACACACGAGTTATACGAGACTGCCTTGATGAAAATGCATAGGCAAACGTATGTGCACTCACACACACACACACACACACAATCACACATTGTATATACTCTCTCTCTCTCTGTATATATATATATATATATATATATATATATATATATATATATAACTTATTAGAAGAGGAAAACAAGAGCATGTGCATTCACACACACACACAATCACACATTGTATATTATACTCTCTCTCTGTGTATATATATATAACTTATTAGAAGAGGAAAACAAGTGCATGTGCACTGACACACACACACAAAATCACACATTGTCTATTTCTCTCTCTCTCTCTCTCTCTATATATATATATTATATAACTTATTAGAAGAGGAAAACAAGTGCATGTGCACTCACACACAGACAATCACACATTGTATATACTCTCTCTTTCGATATATATATATATATATATATATATATATATATATAACTTATCAGAAGAGGGAAACTAGTGCAGATAGCAACTAAAGAAGTCAACATAACTTTGCAAAGACTAAAATGGAAAAAAAGTGAAAAAAATAATTTGATTCGGAAATCCTTCAAAGACTGCAACTGGGGCCGGTTTGAATTCTGTCTGAGGGAGAGGGCCAATCGTAATGCCTGACATGACTGCAGCTTTATCCTCTGTGGATGACAGGCGCAATAGCCGAGTGGTTAAAGCGTTGGACTTTCAATCTAAGGGTCTCGGGTTCGAATCACGGTGACGGCGCCTGGTGGGTAAAGAGTGGAGATTTTTACGATCTCCCAGGTCAACATATGTGCAGACCTGCTTAGTGCCTGAACCCCCTTCGTGTGTATACGCAAGCAGAAGATCAAATACGCACGTTAAAGATCCTGTAATCCATGTCAGCGTTCGGTGGGTTATGGAAACCAGAACATACCCAGCATGCACACCCCCGAAAACGGAGTATGGCTGCCTACATGGCGGGGTAAAAACGGTCATACACGTAAAAGCCCACTCGTGTGCATACGAGTGAACGCAGAAGAAGAAGAATCCTCTGTGGACTCCTGGGATATCCTGGCACTGACAGTGACTTGTGGAGTGATGGCCTAGAGGTAACGCGTCCGCCTAGGAAGCGAGAGAATCTTGAACACACTGGTTCGAATCATGGGCTCAGCCGCTGATATTTTCTCTCCCCCCTCCACTAGACCTTAAGTGTTGGTCTGGACTGCTAGTCATTCGGATGAGACGATAAACCGAAGTCCCGTGTGCTAGCATGCACTTAGCGCACGTAAAAGATCCCACGGCAATAAAAGGGTTGTCCCTGGCCAAATTCTGTAGTAAAAACAAATAAAACTGCATGCAGGAAAAAAACAAACAAACAAAAGGGTGGCGCTCTCACTGTAGCCCTGGGGAGAGCAGCCTGAATTTCACACAGAGAAATCTGTTGTGACAAAAAAAAAAAAAAAAAAAAAAGAAAAGAGAAAAGCAATTTTTCCCCCCCTAAAATTACGTTT
>NC_134908.1:2941337-2951337 GCF_041734735.1 Babylonia areolata
GGGGGAGTGGAGGTGGGTGGTGGGGTGTGGGATGGGGGAGGGAGGGGTGGGGGTGGGGGGTGGGGTGGAATGGGGTGAGGGGGCGTGTGGGAGGGTTCTCTTCTTTCTTTCAGTTTTTTTCCTTTGTCCATATTTTTAATTCCACATTTCTCCATAGAAACAGAACTGGAAAAAAAAGAAGAAAGAAAAAAAAGGAAGAGAACTGTGTCTCAAATGAGTGTTGATGATTTTTTTAATTAATTTTTTTATTATTTTATTTGCATGTTTATCTTGCATGATTCATATTACAATGAGAAGAAGAAGAAGACTTTGAGAAAAAGAAAAAAAGAAAAAAACAACAAAAAAAAAAAAAAAACAGGTGCAGAAAATGAATGATAATGCCCTTCTCAAAAGATGACAAAAGCCTACTTTCACATGCAGCACATACATGTGCACACACACACACACTCACACACATCACACACACTCTCTCTCTCTCCCTCTCTCTTACACACACATTGTATACTTGCAAACATACATATTTATTCTGAACTATTGACAAAAAACACACACACACTGAGAACAACAACAACAACAACACACACACACACACACACACACACTCGCACACACAACCAAGACAACACACGCAAAACACAAATTCGCCTTCAGGAAATCTCCGTCTTCTTCAGAGTGAACCGAATGATGTGAATGTCATCACTGGAAAAATGCGGATCCTGTCTCTCTGTTGGTACATAGTCCTTGTCAAACACCTCCCCCATCAACTGAAAATAGACAAATGCAAAACAGAAAAAAAACAACGAAATTAAATACCATATTACAATGCACTTTGTATTATGAGGCATATTCCCTGCATCAGAAAAAAAAAAGAAGATTTTTAACATAACACAAGCTTGTCAAACACCTCCCCCATCAACTGAAAACAGACAAATGCAAAACAGAAAAAAAACAACGAAATTAAATACCATATTACAATGCACTTTGTATTATGAGGCATATTCCCTGCATCAGAAAAACAGAAGATTTTTAACAAAACACAAGCTTGTCAAACACCTCCCCCATCAACTGAAAATAGACAAATGCAAAGCAGAAAAAAACAACGAAATTAAATACCATATTACAATGCACTTTGTATTATGAGGCATATTCCCTGCATCAGAAAAAAAAAAAGAAGATTTTTAACATAACACAAGCTTGTCAAACACCTCCCCCATCAACTGAAAATAGACAAATGCAAAACAGAAAAAAAACAACGAAATTAAATACCATATTACAATGCACTTTGTATTATGAGGCATATTCCCTGCATCAGAAAAAAAAGAAGATTTTTAACAAAACATAAGCTTGTCAAAAAGCTCCCCCATCAACTGAAAATAGACAAATGCAAAGCAGAAAAAAACAACGAAATTAAATACCATATTACAATGCACTTTGTATTATGAGGCATATTCCCTGCATCAGAAAGAAAGAAGATTTTTAACATAACACAAGCTTGTCAAACAACTCCTCCGTCAACTGAAAATAGACCAAGGAATATATATATTTTTTGAATACCATATTTTACAGACTACAATGCACTTTGTATTATAACTAAAGGCACATTCCCTGCATTAGAATAAAAAGAAAGAAGATTTTTAACAAAACATAAGCTTGTCAAACAACTCCTCCGTCAACTGAAAATAGACCAAGGAATATATATTTTTTGAATACCATATTTTACAGACTACAATGCACTTTGTATTATAACTAAAGGCACATTCCCTGCATTAGAAAAAAAGAGAAGATTTTTAACAAAACATAAGCTTGTCAAACAACTCCTCCGTCAACTGAAAATAGACCAAGGAATATATATTTTTTAAATACCATATTTTACAGACTAAAATGCACTTTGTATTATAACTAAAGGCACATTCCCAGAAAAAAGATTTTTAACAAAACATAAGCTTGTCAAACAACTCCTCCGTCAACTGAAAATAGACCAAGGAATATATATTTTTTGAATACCATATTTTACAGACTACAATGCACTTTGTATTATAACTAAAGGCACATTCCCTGCATTAGAAAAAAAGAGAAGATTTTTAACAAAACATAAGCTTGTCAAACAACTCCTCCGTTAACTGAAAATAGACCAAGGAATATCTATTTTTTGAATACCATATTTTACAGACTACAACGCACTTTGTATTATAACTAAAGGCACATTCCCTGCATTAGAAAAAAAGAGAAGATTTTTAACAAAACATAAGCTTGTCAAACAACTCCTCCGTCAACTGAAAATAGACCAAGGAATATATATTTTTTGAATACCATATTTTACAGACTACAATGCACTTTATATTATAACTAAAAGCACATTCCCTGCATTAGAAAAGAAAGAAGATTTTTAACAAAATATAAGCTTGTCAAACAACTCCTCCGTCAACTGAAAATAGACCAAGGAATATATATATTTTTTTAATACCATATTTTACAGACTACAACGCACTTTGTATTATAACTAAAGGCACATTCCCTGCATTAGAAAAAAAAGAAGATTTTTAACAAAACATAAGTTTGTCAAACAACTCCATGAACTGAAAATAGACCAAGGAATATATATATTTTTTAAATACCATATTTTACAGACTACAATGCACTTTATATTATTAGGCACACTCCCTACATTTAAAAAGAAAGAAAGAAAAAAAAGATTCTTAACATTACATAAGCTGCAGCACATTATAAGGTGCATGAAAAAATGCATTTTGAACAAAAACTAAAAGTAAAAAAAAAGAAGATCACATTTCAAACAATCACAACAAACTTTTGTGTCCTGGGGACAGCAGACCAAATCTTACACTGAGAAATTTGTTATGACAATCATTATTATTGCATTATTGTATTTCTCTGTTTTGTCACAACAGATTTCTCTGTGTTAAATTCGGGCTGCTCTCCCCAGGGAAAGCGTGTCGCTACACGGAGAGAGGCACCCATTTTTATATATTTTCCCTGCCCACAGTTTTTTTAAATATTTTTTTTGTTTTCCTATTGAAGTGGATTTTTCTACAGAATTTTGCCACAGACAACCCTTTTGTTGCCATGGGTTCTTTTACTTGCGCTAAGTACATGCTGCACACAGGACCTCGGTTTATCGTCTCATCCGAATGACTAGCGTCCCGACCACCACTCAAGGTCTTGTGTGGAAGGGGGGAAAATTCTGGCAACTGCCGTGATTTATTTGAACCAGTGCGCTCAGATTATCTCGCTTTCTAGGTGGACGCTTTGCCTCTAGGCCATCACTCCACATGATGTGCAATGTATTACAATTGAATACAACATGTTTAAACGGAACAAGACTAAAGAAAAAGATCAAATCTCAAACAATCAAAACAAAACTTTGTTCCTGGGGACGGCAGACCGAATTTCAAACACAGAAATTTAGTTATGACAAAAGATGGACACAATACAATGAATTACAGTTTAACCTTCACTGCACATTGTGGGGTTTAGCAGAACCATTTTTGCCTTTTAAAGATTATTCAAAATACCCCATGATTTAAAAAAAAAAAATCTATTTGATTACCTGCAGAGATAGCCTAGAGTTAACGTGTCCGCTAGGAAGCGAGAGAATCTGAGCGCGCTGGTTTGAATCCCGGCACAGTTGCCAGTATTTTCTCCCCCTCCACTAGACCCCTTGAGTGGTGGTCTGGACGCTAGTCATTCAGATGAGACGATAAACCGAGGATCCCATGTGCAGTTTCAGTTTCAGTTTCAGTAGCTCAAGGAGGCGTCACTGCGTTTGGACAAATCCATATACGCTACACCACATCTGCCAAGCAGATGCCTGACCAGCAGCGTAACCCAACGCGCTTAGTCAGGCCTTGAGAAAAAAAAAAGAAAAAGAAAAAAAAGGTGAATAAATAATAGATAAGCGTACATAAATAAGTAAATAAATAAATAAATAATATGTGCAGCATGCACTTAGCGCACGTAAAAGAACCCATGACAACAAAAGGGTGGTCCCTGGCAAAAGTCTGTAGAAATATCCACTCTGATAGGAAAAACAAGTAAAAAAAAAGAAACTACAGGACAGGATAGGAAAGAAACACCAATACATGGATGGCGCTCTCAGTATTCTGTAGGGGAGAGAGAGCAGCCTGAATTTCACACAGAGAAATCTGTTGTGACAAAGAAGAGCAATACAACACAATACAATACTATACGATACAATGCAATAGAATGCAATGCAATACAATACAATGCAATATGATACAATACAATACAATGCAATATGATACAATACAATGCAATACAATACTATACAATGCAATATAATACAATACAATGCAATATGATATGATACAATACAATGGAATGTGATACAATACAATACAATGCAATATAATACAATGCAATACAATACAATACAATACAATGCGATACAATACAATGCATCACAATACAATACAATACAATATAATGCAATAAGATACCATACAACACAATACAACTCAATACAATGCAATACAATACAATGCAATATGATACAATACAATACCATACAATACAATAAATACAATACAATACAACACAACACAATACCCTTCAAGACACACAGCTACCTGTAAAAACCGGCGCTCTATTTCCGGTTTGTTCCCGGTGTCCCGCTTCTCGTAGCAGCAGAGAGCCAGAGTGTTCTCCCCACACAGAGAGTGAACCGTCTTCACCAAGGGCTCCAGGGACTGAAAGCAGAACACGCCATTTTCATTTTCTTTCTTCTTCTTCTTCTCCGTGAGGGTGTGGGTTCGAATCCCGCTCTCGCCCTTTCTCCTAAGTTTGACTGGAAAATCAAACTGAGCGTCTAGTCTTTCGGATGAGACGATAAACCGAGGTCCCGTGTGCAGCACGCACTTGGCGCACTGAAAAAGAACCCATGGCAACGAGAGTGTTGTCCTCTGGCGAAATTACGTAAAATGAAATCCACTTTCATAGGTACACAAATATGTAAGCATGCACTCAAGGCCTGACTAAGCGCGTTGGGTTATGCTGCTGGTCAGGCATCTGCTCAACAGATGTGGTGTAGCGTGTATGAATTTGTCCGAACGCAGTGACGCCTCCTTGAGAAAGTGAAACTGAAACTGAATCTTCTTCTTTTTTTTTTTCTGCCCTGTTTCAGTGGTGGCATTACTCCCACGCCGCTCATTTAGATTCCCCCATACACAGGCCACAACCAGGGTGCGTCTGTCACAGTTCCAGCGTCGGCAGTCCGCAGGGAACCATCGATGTTAGGTCGCTAGGAGGCCACACACCAGAGGAGACCCTGCACTGCTGCTGAGTCACTTTGGTTGTGTTCCCGTGGTGCCTGTTCTCATTTAACGTACTTAGGACACCACCTGCTAAGCCCCCTACTAACGACAACAATGGCTTAGTCGCGGAGCCAGACTGAGTGAGGGTCCCTCCCAGAGTGTCCATTGGAACGAACCCAGACACGTCCTCAAAAAAGGAAGCGCCGGGCCTGTCCTTATACCGACCATCATCTGACATGTGCAGACAGCAGCAAAGACAGAAGAAATGTGCAAACACAAATTAGCTTTTATTCAAGACTGGCACAGCCTCTTTAATCCTGAACAAGCCACACAGAACGCATGGACAATACAGAACAAAACACATGCTTGCCTCGGTAGACATTCACTCTCTCTCTCTCTTTCTCTCTCTCTCTCTCTCTCTCTCTCACACACACACACACACAAACAAAAATACACACATGCCAACACACACACACACTCCAACACACACACACACACATGCAACACACCAACACCCCTCCACCACACACACACACACATTCCCACTCCCCCCCCACCCCCACCTCCTCATAGTAGATGCAGTCTGCCAGAAGCACCAGGTCTGGAGCAGCAGGAACCGTGCCGTCAAGTTCAGTTCCCCAGGTCAAGGCCACAGCTTGCGCCGTTCCCGCCAAGCTGGCGGCGTTGTCCCGGATGTTCAATTCCATAAGGGGAACGAACTGCGGCAGGTCTGTCACCGTCACATTAGCGCTGGAACAGAATTTGTATTTTGTGTATTTGTGTAATTTGTATTTCTTTTTATCACAACAGATTTCTCTGTGTGTGAAATTCAGGCTGCTCTCTCCCCCAGGGAGAGCGCGTCGCAAAACTACAGCGCCACCCACTTTTTTTTTTTTTTTTTCTCCTGCGTGCAGTTTTATTTCTTTTTCCTATCAAAGTGGATTTTTTTCTACAGAATTTTGCCAGGAACAACCCTTTTGTTGCCGTGGGTTCTTTTACGTGCGCTAAGTGCATGCTGCACATGGGACCTCAGTTTTTCGTCTTATCCGAATGACCAGCGTCCTGACCACCACTCAAGGTCTAGAAAATATCGTTGGCTGAGCCATGATTCGAAACAGCATGCTCAGATTCTCTCGCTTCCTAGGCGGACGCATTACCTCTAGGCCATCACTCCACAACACGATCAATCACATCAGTCAGATCAGAAGAAGGATCACAATGAAAAAGAAGGCTCTTCTTCTTCTTCTGCGTTCGTGGGCTTCAACTCCCACGTTCACTCGTATGTACGTGAGTGGGCTTTTTACGTGTATGACCGTTTTTACCCCGCCATGTAGGCAGCCATACTCCGCTTTCGGGGGTGTGCATGCTGGGTATGTTCTTGTTTCCATAATCCACCGAACGCTGACATGGATTAACGTGCGTATTTGATCTTATGCTTGCGTATACACACGAAGGGGGTTCAGGCACTGGCAGGTCTGCACATATGTTGACCTGGGAGATCGTAAAAATCTCCACCCTTTACCCACCAGGCGCCGTCACCGTGATTCGAACCCGGGACCCTCAGATTGACAGTCCAACGCTTTAACCACTCGGCTATTGCGCCCGTCAAAAAGAAGGCTCGAAACCTCACATTGTATCTCCCACAGAAAATGAAGCGTTATAACTGCAGTCAGTACGTCAACCTTTTAGTACAGTGTAATTAAGGCCTACTCATACATGAACTGAAATGCTTCAATCATTTGAAATCGCTTTGTTGCTGTCGTTGTTGCTTCCTTGTCTTGCTTAATTTTAATTTTTTTTTTCTCTATACATTTATATACTTCCACTCCACCCTATTTCCCCCTTATATGCAATACTTTCTTTTTTTTACTTAAGTTAAAAAAACAACAACAACAAAACAAACAAACAAACACAAACACAAACTAAGGCAGTTTCAGTTTCAGTTTCAGTAGCTCAAGGAGGCGTCACTGCGTTCGGACAAATCCATATACGCTACACCACATCTGTCAAGCTGATGCCTGACCAGCAGCGTAACCCAACGCGCTTAGTCAGGCCTTGAGAAAAAAAAAAAAAAAGAAAAAGAAAAAAAGAAGAAAAAAAAGGTGAATAAATAATAGATAAGCTTACATAAATTAAAAAAAAAAATTATAATATAAAAAAAATATAAACAAACTAAGGCAAATAAATGTGATTGCGCACTACTTTGTACATGTGAACTGAATGGAATCAAGTTTGAAAAACAAAACCAAAAAAAAAAAGAAAGAAAAGAATGCAGTAGTTTTGGTTTTAGATTCAAGACCTGAAGAAGGCGTCATAGATTGCAGACTGATGATAGTGATATTTAATGCTACTACTTTTTTTTTTTTTTTTTTTTTTTTGCTACACAACATCTGTTTAACTATTTTTCTGCCAAATGCGACTTCAGTCATCTAGACAGTACATCACCATTGTTAACTTTAGTGGATATTAAGGGGTCAAGTCAAAATAAACCGTTTTTTTGTTTGTTTGTTTTTTTCAACAGTAACAAAGCTTGACAGCTGTAGTTAGTTTCCTGTGTTCTTCTCCTTCTTCTTCTTTCCCTTGACTACCGCCTTCATCATTGTGAAGATTCTGTAGACTATAAGGAGCAGTAAGTAACAAGCCCTAGCCCACCACTTTGTGTACACACTACTGGTGGCCTCTGCAGGATGGCTATAGTTCTGGGAAGTTCTGCATAGGCGCATGCATAATTCCAACATTATTACCTAATCGTTACAACTGTGTGTCTGTGTTTTGTCATGTGGAGTGTGTGTGTGTGTGTGTGTGTGTGTGTGTGTGTGTGTGTGTGTGATTTTGTGAGAGTGTGTGTGTGCTTCTGCGAGTGATAAGAGACATAACATTGTTGTATAAAGATAATGACACAGAGAAAGAGAGACAGAGAGGCGGATGGACAGACAGACAGACGAACTGACAAACAGACAGTCGGACACACACACACACACACACACACACACACACACATATATATATATATATATATATATATACTCTCACCCCAAACTGGCGGCCACCAAACCCACAGCACCTGTCCCGGCTCCAAGTTCCACAACAAGTTTCGATTTCAAATCGTTGCCTCCAGAGAAATCTTCCGTTTCTAGATACTTACTTAAGACGAGAGCCGCATCCCAGACGACACATCCTACATCCCCAATCTCTGATTGATTAAATCTGAGAACGGTGCCGTCATTTTTCTCAAATTCTCGCACGAAAAGTTCGGACATAGACACAGGTTCGGCCATTTTGTCAACAAAACAAGGGAGGAGACTCTGAAAGATGCTGAATATTTAGTTGGAGTGATGTTTCCGCGTATTCCCAGCGGTAAAGTTGAAAATAATCTGGTAACTGAACAAGTGTTTGATGAATTATGGCTCCGACTGTCGAGATTATCGACTTTAAGAGGCCTGTGGCGAACTGTAAAAATTTGTTTCTCACAAACATCAAAACGAATGAGATGAACGAGGCAGATATTACGGTATGCTCTCTCTCTCTCTCTCTCTCTCTCTCTCCGAGTCTCTCTCTCTCTGAGCCTGTCACACACACACACACACACACACACACACACACACACACACGGCAAATCACAACAATGTTGTAAAATGAACTATTCCAACAGTTGATGCTGAATCAAGACTATGTATGAGCATGAATCTTTTATGGATGATGATATGATTATCATTTAATGTTATCATTATTGTTATTATTATCAACATTATCATCTTTTTAATATGCCTAGCCTAGAGTTTAGAAGATTAAGAGGTGATCTCATTGAAGTATACAAGATCATGCACAATATTTATGATCCTTGCACCACCTCTTCCTCGTTTACTATGGCTAACTACGATAAAACTCGAGGGCACAACTTCAAAATAAACAAAACTAATTTCATAACTAACCAGTTCCGCAAGTTTTTTTTTTTTTTTACTAACCGTATCCTTAATCTGTGGAATAACCTTTCCTATGACACCATCAATGCACCATCGGTAAACGCCTTCAAAAATCACATTGACAAAAAGTTTAAGGACCATGTATTTTCCACAGAGTTGAATCTTTATTGAGCTGTAGATAAATGTAGTATACACTATGCCAGATTTAAACAAGGGTCTGTTCACAAGTGATCCAAAAGCACATAAATGGACACTGATTATGAGGGCAAAAGGCTTTTAGCCTATATATATGCCAAACATTTCTGTGATTCTATTATTATTGTTACTATTATTATTATTATTATTATTATTATTATTATCTGTTTCAGAATGCGCTGTACAAAGCCTTTTCTCCCTTCGGCCTGCTCTATGAAATACAGGTATTCCCCAACAGGCAACAGACATTCAAAGCGTCCGCCAAGCAAGGCGATCTAGTGGCGTCATATTATGCCTTTGTCAAGTTCTATTCATACAACTCTGCCCAGAAGGCACGGATGACTCTCAATAATTATCTGAAAGTGGGGAAGGAGCAATGCAAGGTATTGATGATGATGTTGTTGTTTTTCTTCTTCTTCTTCTTGTTATAAAAATAGTGATTATGAATGTGATTTTTCTTATGATTATTATGTTTATCATACCATTCTGCCCAGAAGGCACAGATGACTCTCAATAATTATCTGAAAGTGGGGTAAGGAGAGATGCAAGGTATTGATGATGATGTTGTTGTTTTTCTTGTTGTTATTGTTGTTA
>NC_134908.1:2961337-2973837 GCF_041734735.1 Babylonia areolata
TATTGTGTGGGTTTGTATATATTGTTAATTATGTGTGTGCATTGGCGAGAGAGAGAGAAAGGGAGAGAGAGAGAGGGAGAGAGAGAAAGGGAGAGAGAGAGAGAGAGGGAGAGAGAGATGGGGTGACAATAAGAGTTAGAAATGAAAAGTGTAGAAAAGAATTATATTGCGTCAGTTTGTATATATTGTTAATTATGTGTGTGCATTGGCGAGAGAGAGAGAGAGAGAAAGGGAGAGAGAGAGAGAGAGAGAGAGAGAGATGGTGACAAGAACAATGAGAAATAAGTGGAGAAAAAAATTATATTGTGTGAGTTTGTATATATTGTTAATTATGTGTGTGCATTGGTGAGAGAGAGAGAGGGAGAGAGAGAGGGAGAGGGAGAGAGAGAGATGGTGACAGTAAGAGTTAGAAAAAGAGAGGAAGTGGAGAAACTAGTGTGTGAGTCTGAGTATATATATGTTTGTGTATTAGAGAGAGAGAGAGGTGTGTGTGTGTGTGTGTGTGTGTGGGGGGGGGGGGGGTCGTGGGGGAGGGGGAGGAGAGAGGGTAACAGTAAGAATGCAAAAAGAGAGGTAGTGGAGACAATTATGTTGGAGAGTTAAGATGATTGCATGGGTTTGTGTGAGTTGGTGTGTGTGTGTGCATGTGAGAGAGAGAGAGAGTGTGTGTGTGTGTGTGTGCGTGTGTGTACTACGGAGGAGATAGGAAGTATTATGTCAAAAGAAGATCTGGACGAAAAAGATGAAATGTTTTCGGGTTTTTTTGTTTTTTGTTTGTTGTTGTTGTTGTAGTTGATATTTGTTGTAGAGTTGATATTTTCTCTCAACATAAAAATGAATTCAGCTTTCACACATGTGGGATGAAATTTTACTAATTGTGTGTCCCATGATCATGATTCTCGCTTTTGAATGTTTGCGACTGTGATTTATAAAAAAAAAAAAACAATAAAAAAAAACAAGAGAGGCAAGGCCTTCAAGACTCACTTGTGATAAATTAAGTCCCCTAGCATTAATTACAGAGTAATTTCCCTTTTTTACTATCGGAACCAAAAACGTTTGCAAAATAAATAAAAATTGCATGGTTACCAAAAGAAGTTCCTGTTTGAACAAAAAAAAATATAATAATGACACCTCTTGTTGTTGTGTCAGAATAAGAGGTCAAAGTGCCAAGTTTAGAGAATACAAAAAATATAAATATAACAGAAAATGCAGTTTGCATATAATTAGGCTTCTTTTTAAAAAATTTTTTGTGTGCCCATCCCAGAGGTGCAATATTGTTTTAAACAAGATGACTGGAAAGAACTGAATTTTTCCTATTTTTATGCCAAATTTGGTGTCAAGTGACAAAGTATTTGCAGAGAAAATGTCAGTGTTAAAGTTTACCACACACACACATACACACACACACACACAGACAACCGAACACCGGGTTAAAACATAGACTCACTTTATTTACACAAGTGAGTCAAAAATCATGTATATATTTTGTGTATGTAAGCTTAGCCGGGTGAAAACGAATTTTGTTGTTCTTTCTTTGGAGAATACATTCATGTGCATACAAAATCGTATTTCGAACATCTATAATTGTTTCTGTGATTGTTTATGTGTCAGTTTTAAAACAAAGTTCTCTTGTTGTTGAGAGATCTATCATAAAAGTATTCTAGATTCACAGGGTTAAAACTCATTCATTATATTGAGGACTATTTTGATATGGATTTTGGGTCTCAAGATATTTCAGAATCAAAGGCACACACACACACACACACACACACACACACACACACACACACTCACTCACTCACGCACACATATCTATGCACGCATACACACACACAGTGGTACACACACGCACGCATGCACGCACGCACGCGCGCGCACACGCACACACACACACACACACACACGCGAAGCAATAACAACAAAAAGTGAAAGGGAGTTCACCCTTTAGACTATTCACACTGTCAAAGCAAAGTGGAGTTATATCCCTTTAACATGGTCTGACCAATTTTTTTTTTTTTTTTCACTGGTTGCCGTTCGAACACATATTTCTTGTGCTGCCTTTACATATGTACGATCTTTGTGTGTGTGTGTGCGTGCGTGCTTGAGTGTATGTGCACGCGCGCGCGTCTAAAAACACGAACACGCTTGAATTCACACACATAATAAGGTATTTAAAGTGATCACACACATTTCACGTAGTCATACACTCACTGTCTTCCAAGTCCTAGATACGCACAAAGTACCAAATATAATTTATTTACAGACTCAGAAATTCCACAACAAACGCTTCATAAAGTATTGGAAAATGCAAATGTATACAGAAGTTTTAATCATTAGAAAATATACAAATTTGTATAGGTAGACATGCCATTCATCTTGTAAGTTGCACGCTATCAGATTCTTTATTTCGCATGAACAAGCGCAAAAATACTGAAAAAAGCACATGTCCATGCGCATACAAGCGCGTGCGCGCACACACACAAACAAACACACACACAACATCTCTCTCTCTCTCTCCCTCTCTCTGTCTGTCCCCCCTCCCACTCCCCCCCTCCCCACTCTCTCTCTCTGATCACATATATTTATCATTATCATCAACACCAACAACACCACCACCATACACACACGCACACACACACACACACACAGGCGCACACGCGCAGACGCACTGAAAAACACACGCTCTCTCTGTCTCTCTCTTTCACACAGACACACAGAAGCACGCACCAATACGCACACGCACACACACTCACAAACACACACACACACATGCACAGACACACTTCCACTAATACACACATACATACACACATGCACCCCTCTTCACCGAGCTCTCCACCGCACCCCTCTCCACTCTCCCACACCCACTTCCCCCCCCCCCTCCCCCTTCCCCTCCTCAGCACACGCGTACTCATGACTACACTGATCACCGCGGGAAAAAAGAAAAAAAAAGAAAAGAAAAAAAAAGAAGAAAAAAAAAAAAAAGGTTTTACAAATCAAAACGAAAATTTCCACCACCAAACCATTGAATGGGGGGGGAAAAAAAAAGGTTTTACGAATCAAAACGAAAATTTCCACCACCAAACCATTGAATGGGGGGGAAAAAAAAAAGGTTTTACAAATCAAAACGAAAATTTCCACCACCAAACCATTGAATGGGGGAAAAAAAAAAAAAGGTTTTACAAATCAAAACGAAAATTTCCACCACCAAACCATTGAATGGGAAAAAAAGAAGAAAAAAAAAAAAGAAGAAAAATAAAAAAAAAAGGTTTTACAAATCAAAACGAAAATTTCCACCACCAAACCATTGAATGGGGGGAAAAAAAAAGGTTTTACAAATCAAAACGAAAATTTCCACCACCAAACCATTGAATGGGGGGGAAAAAAAAAGGTTTTACAAATCAAAACGAAAATTTCCACCACCAAACCATTGAATGGGGGGAAAAAAAAAAAAGGTTTTACAAATCAAAACGAAAATTTCCACCACCAAACCATTGAATGGGAAAAAAGAAGAAAAAAAAAAAAAGAAGAAAAATAAAAAAAAAGGTTTTACAAATCAAAACGAAAATTTCCACCACCAAACCATTGAATGGGAAAAAAGAAGAAAAAAAAAAAGAAGAAAAATAAAAAAAAAAGGTTTTACAAATCAAAACGAAAATTTCCACCACCAAACCATTGAATGGGAAAAAAGAAGAAAAAAAAAAGAAGAAAAAAAAAAGAAGTTTTTACAAATCAAAACGAAAATTTCCACCACCAAACCATTGAATTGGGGAAAAAAAGAAGAAGAAAAAAAGAAGAAGTTTTTACAAATCAAAACGAAAATTTCCACCACCAAACCATTGAATTGGGGAAAAAAAGAAGAAGAAAAAAAGAAGAAAAATAAAAAAAAAAGGTTTTACAAATCAAAACGAAAATTTCCACCACCAAACCATTGAATTGGGGGGGGGGGGGGGGGGGGGGGGAAGAAGAAAAAAAAAAGAAGTTTTTACAAATCAAAAGGAAAATTTCCACCACCAAACCATTGAATAGGGGGGAGGGGGGGGGGGGGTGAGGTTTTACAAACCAAAACGAAAATTTCCACCACCAAACCATTGAATAAGACAAACAACAACAATTACCAAAGCCTCATTTTATAATAATAATAATAATTATTATATATACCCCTTCAGGAAAGAACACTTCTTCTAATACTGATCGATATGTTATTAGGATTACATGGAATGCAAGCATCAAAAAAGAGAAATAAATGTTGGAAAAACAACAACAACAACAACAAAAAAACCCAACCTCTTTGCATACACATGCATTAATGATCAAATCTAGCGTTTTGATTGGCTAAGAGCGGACCGGGGCAAGACGGGACGTCTTTTCACTGTTAGCCGCGCGAAATTTGGCCAAAAAGCAGAGCAAACCGATAGGCCTAGTTTACATCAGTTTGACATGGTACAGTATATGTATCACCAAACGTGGAGTATAATACAAACTCCTCCTATCTATCTACAAGATAAAATAAATAAATAAATAAATAAATAGATGAAATCTTGATAGTTATAGTTCAGCCCACCACACAGCTATATTCTGGCTGAAAACAGTAAATTATACGTTTAAGAAAAATGTAATATACGTGCTACCGCACAGCACAGAACACCTAAGTAAAAGTATGACAACTGTTCAGAATATGGGTACCAACACTGACATATACTTCATTTCGGCCAGCCCTACAGTTTGGAAACAAGGCTGATGAAAAAAAAATGAAAAAAAAGAAAAAGAAAAAATATCTACTTCAAACGTTGTACAGATATGTAACGTGCGCGTCTGCATGATCCTTGCGTAATAATACAAACACTCCCGAGTTGGTCTTTTCCTAGACAAACGTACATCGTGGAGTGATGGCCTAGAGGTAACGCGTCCGCCTAGGAAGCGAGAGAATCTGAGCCGTCGCGCTGGTTCGAATCACGGCTCAGCCGCCGATATTTTCTCCCCCTCCTCCACTAGACCTTGAGTGGTGGTCTGGACTGCTAGTCATCTTTGGATGAGACGATAAACCGAGGTCCCGTGTGTTAGCACAGCACTTAGCGCACGCACGTAAAAGAACCCACGGCAACAAAAGGGTTGTTCCTGGCAAAATTATGTAGAAGAATCTACTTCGATAGGAAAAACAAATGAAACTGCACGCAGAAATACAAATTGGTACAAAATATACATGTTCTAAAGTTGCTCGCGCATGTGCTTACCCAAGCACGCATGTAGGCACACACACACACACACACACACACACACACACACACACACACTTACATCATAACTGACAGCAACAAACACCATCCAAAAATAAGACAAACAGCCATCAGTTCTATTCATTAGTATCAAACGGACAATTGTCAGTTCTATTGACAGCAGCCCAAAGGCTTGAATGGAAAAAAAAAAAAAGTATACCGACTGTACCAGCCCCCATACGAAAGCAAGTCCAAGACACAGTCCCACTTTCTTGTTTAACTCACTCAGTACGGCCAGTCCTCTCTTCTCCTCTACACAGACCCCTCGGATGTCCAGTGGGTGTCTGAATGACCCAACCTTTAGCTTCCGGCGTCAGAATTGTGGTATTCTTTGTCAACATTCACCTCTTCAGTATAAGAGCCTTCCGCTTGCAATATTTTGATGATAGTAACTGGGGTGAAACGCTGTTAACGTCGTCTCTTTCGCCGTTCGTATGGAGAGAGTTAAGTGACATTGGAGTGTCAAGAATATTTAGCCACAAACAAAATCCTGAATATAATCATCTTTTCTCGCGTTCAGAATAACACACAGGACATAAAGAGAACATAAAACTAATTAGGCTATATTCACGGACAAACAAATAATAAACAAAATCCTGATTAATATAATCATCTTTTTTTCGCGTTCAGAATTACACATTGGACATAAAGAGAACATCAAAATAATGAGGCTATATTCATGGACAAATAAATAATAAAACAAAATCCTGGATATATATTTTTTTTCTCTCTCGCTTTCATCATCATGAAAAGAATATTTTATACACCAACGAATCCTTTAAAACAATCACATTTTCTCGCTTCCATATGTCGACATGAGATGGAACATTCATACACAAACAAACATACTAAAAACACCCCTCGACTTAATCACATTTTCTCGTCATCTTCATCATCATCATCATCATCACACACTGGGCACACAAGAATAAATATTTTATAGATATCGCCCAAACATTCATAATTCACAATCACGATAAAACATACACAGAGGTTTGAATGAATAATCGCCGCCAACAACCCTCCCTCGCATCCGCCTTCCAGCTAAGGTAAAACTCAAATCATGAAAGTGGCTAAAATATAAAACGAAGAGCTCAGAAAAAAAACAACACACAAAAAACAACAACGGAAATGTGCAGTGATGGCCTAGAGGTAACGCGTCCGCCTAGGAAGCCAGAAAATCTGAGCGCGCTGGTTCGAATCACGGGCTCAGCCGCCGATATTTTCTCCCCCTCCACTAGACCTTGAGTGGTGGTCTGGACACTAGTCATTCGGATGAGACGATAAACCGAGGTCCCGTGTGCAGCACGCACTTAGCGCACGTAAAAGAACCCACGGCAACAAAAGGATTGTTCCTGGCAAAATTCTGTACATAAATCCACGTCAATAGGAAAAACAAATAAAAACTGCACGCAGGAAAAATACCCCCCCCCCCCAAAAAAAAAGGGTGGCGCTGTAGTATAGCGAAGCGCTCTCCCTGGGGACAGCAGCCCGAATTTCACACAGAGATATCTGTTGTGATAAAAAGAAATACAAAAAAAAAACAACAAAATACAAAAATAAACAACAGTGTCAACTGCAGCAACAACAACAACAACAACAGTTCCCTTCACTCTAGTTCCGTTGCTTAACGAGGCATCAATCACTGTGTTCGGGCAAATCCATAATTTAAACGAGTACGCTGCACCACATCTGCTGAGCAGATGCTTGACCAGCAGGCGGCGTAACCCAATACGCTTTGGTAAGGCATATAATACAATACAATACAATACATTACAATACAGTACAATGCAATATATTACATGTACAATACAGTACAATACAGTACATGTACAATATAGACAATACAATACATGTACAATATAGTACAATACAATACGGTACGGTACAATACAGTACAATACAATACATGTACAATATAGTACAATACAGTGCAGTACAGTACAGTACAATACGATACGATACGACACGATACAATGCAATGCAATGCAATGCAATGCAATGCAATACAGTACAACATAATACAATACAGTACAGTACCACTGAATACAATGCAATGCAATACAATGCAATGCAACACAATAAAATACTGTATAATACAACACAGTACAATGCAATACAATACAACACAATACAGTACAATACAATACGATACGATAAGATACAATACAATACAATACAATACGATACTATACGATACGATACAATACAATACATGTACGTGTAGCAGACACGGAATGGACGGACTCAATGCAGCAAACTCCGATCGTTTTCTGTGTGTGTGTGTGTGTGTGTGTGTGTGCGCGCGCGCGCGTGCGTGCGTGCGTGTGTGCGTGTTCAGAATTAATGTTAATTATGTCATCCATCCAAAATACATTGCGAGGTATATATCCTCTCTTTAAAAAAAAAAAAAAAAATCATTCATGATTGGGTTTCAATACTGGGCGAGTAATTTCTTTAAACGCCTTTTTCACAACCCCCCGCCCCACCCCTCCACCCCTCCCTTTAGTTTCAACAATAGCAACAATGTTCATAACATTTATGATAATCATACTGTCCATCAAGAGCGGACACACACACACACACACACACACACACACACACACACACACACACACACACACACACACACAAACACACACACGGAAAAAAAGAACTAAAACCCCAAGCTCAAGACAACCCAGAATTATGCCCAGGCCTTCGCGGAAGGACTCCAGAGAGACCCCTGTAGTGAGACGAAGACCCTTCCCTCCCCATCCCACCACCACCACCATTTCCTCCAGGAACTTGCGTGAACTCTCGCCGCAGCCGAGACCTCACGGAGCGCACCTGAGACGTCCTCTTGGGGGCGCTGAGGCTGTCCCAGACATTAGTGTAACGCCGTCGCCCGTCCCAGCCCAGATCCCTCATGGGCAGTCTTGGAGAGAGCGTCACGTCGCCAGGATCGTGGACGTCTCCGCTGAAGAATTGTTGGGCGCGGGTTGAAGCGACGGAAGGTGCAGATTCTGGTGATGGGTTGGAAGAGGATGCTTCTTGTTTGGCTTCGTCTTTGCTTGTCGTGGTGGGGTTGGTTGGTGGGGAAGCTGCAGAAGAGGCAGCAGCAGCAGCAGCAGCAGCAGCAGCAGCAGCAGCAGTAGTAGTAGCAGTGTTGTTGTTGTCGGCGGTTGCAGCGGTGGTAGTGGTAGCGCCTTGCTTTTTGCCAGATTTTGTTGAGGCTGTGGAGTAGCTGGTGGAGGGTTTGGTGTTGGGAGATTTGTTGCTGGTTGTTATTGTTCTTGTTGTTGTTGGTGGTGGTGGTGGTTGGTGGTCGTGTTTGACTGTTGATGAAGAAGTAGATGATGATGATGATGCTGTTGCTGTTGAAGATTCCTCCATCGCAGTCGTTGTTGTTGCTTTGGAACTTCGCTTTTCCGAGCTTTCTTCTCCGCTTTTGACGACGACAACGACGACGAAACATTACCACTTCCGGGTTTATCAGGATCTCGTTTTTTAGTCTCGCCACTGTCCTGTTCGCCGCGGCCGCCAGACGACTTCCGGTTTCCGTTAGACGACTTCCGGTCGTCGGAAGGCTTGCCGCTGGGGTTACTGCCCCTGCTTTTGGGTTGACGATCCCAAGTCTTGGAGGTCTTCTTGGGCTGAGGTTTGGCGGAGTCTGTGAGGTCCGTCGACTCTGAGTCCTTGTTGTTGTTGTTGTTCTCGGGGGCAGGGTGTGGTCCTTCTAGGTCCGAGTCTGGTTGGTTTGCTGGTCAAATGAAATGAAGTGAATTTGAAGTTGATTAATGGAAAATGCTTTTGTTGTTAGGCCTAATCCTATTATTATTATTATTATTATTATCAGTGGGACATTAGTTTGTAGTAGTTACAGGCGCGTTGTAAACATCAACATATTGCTGATCAGGCACGCCATTCAATATATTCGATATTATATAATATTATGTATATATATATATATATATATATATATATATATATATATATATATATATATATATATATATATATATATATATATATATATATATAGAGAGAGAGAGAGAGAGAGAGAGAGAGAGAAATAAGAAGAAGAAGAAGAAAAGAGAAAAACAAAACAAAACAAAAACAACCCAACCAACTTGTCAAATACAACAACCCCACAATAACTTGTCGAAAGATCATAACACACACACACACACACACACACACACACACACGAACACACACACACACACACGAACACACACACACACGAACACACACACAAACACACCAAACACAGATATATGCATGCACCCACAATTTCATATGGCACAAATAAATCGATATTGATTGAAAGCCTATGTACTCTTTTAAACATAAGAAAACAATACACACACACAAAAAAAAACAACCCAACAAACGAGCAAAGATACAAAAACAACAACAACAACAAACACAAACAAACAAGCAAGAAAGAAACAAAACAAAACAAACAACAACAACAACAAACAAATTACAAGCAAAACCACAAAAACAAACCAACCAACAAATAAGCACAAAACAACAACAACAACAATAAACAAACAACAACAACAACAATAAAAAAAACCTCCACAAAAACAACA
Organism: Babylonia areolata; assembly: GCF_041734735.1. Classification (NCBI taxonomy): domain Eukaryota; kingdom Metazoa; phylum Mollusca; class Gastropoda; order Neogastropoda; family Buccinidae; genus Babylonia; species Babylonia areolata. Next base: position 2,971,194 of record NC_134908.1, read on the forward strand.
ACAAAACAAACAACCAAACAGAACCCAACAGAATCCCCTACCCCTACCCAACTCCCGGGAAAAAAACCCAAAAAAACAAGAAAGGCAAGGCCTTCAAGACTCACTTGTGATAAATTAAGTCCCCTAGCATTAATTACAGAGTAATTTCCCTTTTTTTACTATCTGCACCAAAACGTTTGCAAAATAAATAAAAATTCCATGCTTAGCAAAAGAAGTTCCTGTTTGAACAAAAAATGATAATAATGACTACTATTGTTGTTGTGTCAGAATAAGAGGTCAAAGTGCCCAGTTTAGAGAATACAAAAAATATAAATATAACAGTAAATGCAGTTTGCATATAATTAGGCTTCTTCTTTTATTTTTTTGTGCCCATCCCAGAGGTGCAATATTGTTTTAAACAAGATGACTGGAAAGAACTGAATTTTTCATATTTTTATGCCAATTTTGGTGTCAACTGACAAAGTAGTTGCAGAGAAAATGTCAGTGTTAAAGTTTACCACAGACACACACACACAGAGACAACCGAACACCGGGTTAAAACATAGACTCACTTTGTTTACACAAGTGAGTCAAAAACTCAAACACACCAAACCCCACTCACATCCAGCCTGGTAGGTGACGAAGGTGGCTCTGTTCCGGTACTGGTAGTCCGGGATGAGTCTGCTCTGGGTCTGACCTGGACCGGAACTCTGCCCTTCTCCTCCTCCAGCACCACCGCCGCCACTGAGGTCGGTCATGGAGTTCCTCTTGTGGCGCTGGTGGGCGTGGCTGATGGTGGCGGAAGTCTGCAAGACACCAGGGCGAAACTCTGTACATGATATATACTGTCTTTCTTTCTCTACTTATTCCTCTTCTTCTCCCTCCTTCTACCGCTAGCACCACTACTATACCACCACAACTACTACTACTACTACCACCACCACCACCACAACAACTACAACTACTACTACTACTGCTGCTGCTGCTGCTACCACTTCTACTATTCTTAGGGTCTACCTCCTACTACTGCTGCTACCACTACAACTACAACTACTAGTACCATCAGTACTACTTTTAGGGTCTACATACTACTACTACTACTCATACCACTACAACTACTACTCATAGGGTATAGCTACTACTACTACTACTGCTACCACTACTACTGCTACCACTACAACTACTACTACTACTACTACAACCACTACTATTACTACTCTTAGGGTATACCTCCTACTACTACTGCTACCACTACAACTACTACTATTCTTAGGGTCTAGCTCCCATTACTACTACTACCACTACTACTACTACTACTTTTAGGGTCTACGTTCTACTACTACTGCTACCACTACAACTACTACTACTACAACCATTACTATTACTACTCTTAGGGTATACCTCCTACTACTACTGCTACCACTACAACTACTACTATTCTTAGGGTCTAGCTCCCATTACTACTACTACTACTACTACTACTTTTAGGGTCTACCTCTTACTACTACTGCTACCACTACAACAACTACTTCTACAACCACTACTATTACTACTCTTAGGGTATACTTCCTACTACTACTACTGCTACCACTACAACTGCTATTGCTGTTAGGGTCTAGCTCCCATTACTACTACTACCACTACTACTACTACTCTTTGGGTCTACCTTCTACTACTACTGCTGCTACCACTACAACCACTACCACTACTCATAGGGTATAGCTACTACTACTACCACTACCACTACTACTACTACTACTTTTAAGGTCTACCTCCTACTGCTACTGCTACCACTACTATGATTCATAGGGTATAGCTACTACTACTACTACTGCTACCACCACAACAACAACTACTATTGCTCTCAGGGTCTACCTCATACTACTACTGCTACTTCTACTACTACTACTGCTACTACTACACTTCCCCCTTCTCTTCTAACCTACAACTACTACAACTACCACCACCATTTCTTCTACTGCTATTTCTGTGACTCCTTCTCCAACTACTACCAGTTAAAACACACACACACACACTACTATATACTACTACTACTACTCCTACACCCACAACCACACTCTCTATTTCTCTGTCTCCCTCTCTCTCTCTCCCACCTCTCTCTCTTTCCGTCTCCCTCTCTCTCTCCCTCCCTCCCTCCCCCTCTCTGTCTCTCTCTCTTTCTCTGTCCCCCCCCTCTCTCTCTCTGCCTCCCTCTCCACCTCTCCCTCTCTCTTCCTCTGCCTCCCCCCCCTCTCTCTCTCCCCCCCTCTCTCTCTCCACCTCTCTCTCTCATCTCCTACCTTCGCTCTCTGTCTTTCTCTCTCTGTGTCTTTCTCTCTCCCTCCTTCCCTCCCCCCCCTCTTTCTCCCTCCCTCTATTTCTCTTTCTGTCTCCCCCCCCCACACTCTCTCTTTCTCTCTCTCCCTCTCTCCCTGCCACCCTCCCTCTCCCTCCCCCTCCAATCCTCCATCCCCCCCTCTCTCTCTCTTTCTTACCACCCCAACCTGTTTGAACCACTGACTCTCCTTGTCCAAGCCTTTAGCCACGGTCCGCTGGGCCTTGTCTCCACCTCTCTCTCTCTCCCTCTCTCTCTCTCCCTCTCCTCTGTCTCCCCCCTGTCTCCTACCCCCCCCCCCTCTCTCTCCCTCCCCCCTCCCTCCCTCCC
>NC_134908.1:2998837-3001337 GCF_041734735.1 Babylonia areolata
GATACATACATACATACATACATACATACATAAAGTAGAAAGATAGACATAGAAAAGATACATACATACATAAAATAGAAAGATAAATATAGAAAAGATACATAGTTTATACATACATACACTAGAAAGAGAAATATAGATAACATACATACATACATACACAAAACATGAAGATAAATATAGATAAGATAGAAAAACTGATGTTGTTGGATGATAGACAGATGATAGACAAACAGACAGACAGAGACACAGACAGATAGATAGATAGAGAGAGATAGATAAATAGATGCATACATACATACAATAGCTAGATACATAGATAACAGAGAAAGATCAATACAGATAAGACAGAAAAAAACTTATTTTTATTAGATAATAGATGATAGACAGACAGACAGGTTCAGTAGATGGACAGATAGATAGACAGACAGACATACAGATAGATAGATACATAGATACATAGATAGATAAAAAGATAGATAGATACATTGATAACATGAACAAACAGACAAACTCATACTCCATACCCCAGTTCTCTAAACATGGCCAACCCCACTATACTCAGGTTTGTTTGTGTAGGTTTTTTGGGGTTAACTCACTCAGTACGGCCAGTCCTCTCTTCTCCTCTACACAGACCCCTCGGATGTCCAGTGGGTGTCTGAATGACCCAACCTTTAGCTTCCGTCGTCAGAAGTGTGGTATTCTTTGTCAACATTCACCTCTTCAGTATAAGAGCGTTCCGCTTGTAATAATTTGATGATGGTCATTGGGATGAAACGCTCTTAACGTCGTCTCTTTCGCCGTTCGTATGGAGAGAGTTAAAAAAAAAATCATCATAGTTGAAGTTTCAATGCATTAATTCCCCGTCCACAATTACACGAATTTACTTCCCACCAATCAGAACTAATCAGCCGAACACGAAAAGCGCGCATCCGGGCCATAAAAACTCACGTGGAGGTCTAAAGTCTGACGTCATTTCCTCTAGAGATCAGCAGAAGGTAGAGAACCTTGAGTACAAAAAAACAAAAAAATATAATTAAAAAAAAAAAAAAAAAAGTCACACCACTTGAATTAATCAGCCCCTTGAACGTGTGAATCCAATCACAAAACTGTTAAGTGCTCTGAAACGGTGAAAAAGATCCCATATTTTTTTATTTTTTTAATTTTTTTTATGGGCCTTTGGGGTAGTGAACTTTGGTTTAGTTCAACCCTATTGTAAAGGAGGGGCGCATAATGTCACTTTCACTCGCGTTTTCTTTTTTTTTTCTTTTTTTTCCCCCCGATTCGCTGCAGACAAATCTGTACACAAATCGGAACATATACGTTGCAAACACGGAGTGAAGGTGATTTTGTTTAGAACAGAATAGAATAGAACAGAACAGAACAAAATAGAATAGAACAGAACAAAACAGAACAGAACAAAACAGAACAGAACAGAATAGAACAGAACAGAACAGAACAGAACAGAACAGAACAGAACAAAACAGAACAGAATAGAACAGAACAGAACAGAATAGAACAGAACAGAATAGAACAGAACAAAACAGAACAGAATAGAACAGAACAGAACAGAACAGAATAGAACAGAACAGAACAGAACAGAACAAAACAGAATAGAACAGAATAGAATAGAACAGAATAGAATAGAACAGAATATGTGTATATTACCAAGTGTACCGGGGTCACAGGGAATATTGGGGGTGGAGGGGTGGGGGGTGTGGGGGGGAAGGAGAGGGGGTGGAAGGGGGCGTGCGGTTGGGGCGGCGGTGGAGGAAGGTTAAGGAGGGTGCAGGGAGGGGAGGGGTGGGGTGGGGTGGGGTGATAGTACATAAAAAAGGTATGAACATAAATCGAAAATCATACACAGACACAGATACAGTAGAAATTAGGATACATACATGTGCATAATATATATATATATATATATATATATATATATATATATATATATATATATATATATATATATGTCAATACAAAAACTTGTGCATACTCACACATCCATGCACACACACACACGCACACGCACGCACGCACGTTTGAACAAAAGCCGCATATTACATGTGGATGGGGCTGATGACTAGATCTTCAGGTAGATGGTTGTTGATTGCACAATTCCATTTATCACACTGGATTTGTTTTTATTTGTTTTTTCCTATCGAAGTGGATTTTTCTATAGAATTTTGCCAGGAACAACCCTTTTATTGCCGTAGGTTCTTTTACGTGCGCTAAATGCATGCGAGCACACGAGACATAGGTTTATCGTCTCATCCGAATGACTAACGTGCAGACCACCACTCAAGGTCTAGTGGAGGGGGGAGAAAATATCGGCGGCTGAGCCGTGATTCGAACCAGCGCGCTCAGATTCTCTCGCTTCCTAGGCGGACGCGTTACTTCTAGGCCATCACTCCATTATAATGGAAAAAAAACAACCAAAAAAACCCCCAACAACCAACACTTGGATTTATTTCTTTCGCAAACGATTGCGCCTTTCCAATAT
>NC_134908.1:3006337-3008837 GCF_041734735.1 Babylonia areolata
CCTCTCTCTCTCCCTTTCTCGCTCTCTCTCCCTCTCTCTCTGTCTCTCCCTCCCTCCCCCCTCTCTCTCCCTCCCCCCCTCTCTCTCTCCCTTCCTCTCTCCCTCTCTCTCTGTCTCCCCCTCTCCATCCATCCCTCCCTCTCTCTCTCCCTTCCTTTTCTCTCTCTTCTTCTCTCTCTCTATCTCTCTCCCCCCTCTCTCTCCCTCCCCACTCTCTCTCTCCCTCTCTCTCTCTCTCCCTTCCTGTGTGTGTGTGTGTGTGTGTGTGTGTTGGGAGAATACCATATGCGTTGATCCTGGGTGTTTAATAACAATGGCTGTCCGTCGTGCGTTACTGGAGATTATGGTCTGCTTCACATAGATTATTGTAATTGTGTGTTTGTGTGATAACAATAGCTATCTCCTTCTCACGTTCTTGGAGACTGGGTTTTTGATTCATATAGACTATAACCGTGCTCGTGTTATAGCGGTGGTTATTATAATTATACGCTGCGTTATTGGAGATTGGGTTTGATTCATAACAGGTTATTGCAATTGTGCTTGTGTGATAATTATGATAAGAATGACTCTCCGTCATGCGTTATTGAAGATTGGGTCAGCTTCGTACAGCTTGCTATTGTTCTGCTTCTTATTAAAAATTATGCCCACCTTATGACGGGCGCAATAGCCGAATGGTTAAAGCGCTGGACTGTCAATCTGAGGGTCCTGGGTTCGAATCTCGGTGCACCTGGTGGGTAAAGGGTGGAGATTTTTCCCATCTCCCAGGTCAACATATGTGCAGACCTGCTTAGTGCCTGAACCCCCTTCGTGTGTATGGGCACGAAGAAGATCAAATACGCACGTTAAAGATCCTGTAATCCATGTCAGCGTTCGGTGGGTTATGAAAACAAGAATATACCCAGCATGCACACTCCCGAAAACGGAGTATGGCTGCCTACATGGCGGGGTAAATAAAAAACAAACAAACGGTCATACACGTAAAATGTGACATGTCTGTCGTCTGTCTGAGTGTGTGTGTGTGTGTGCGTCTGAAATCTGATTGAATGACACAGGAAACGAATGATGAGCGCCCAGTGGCAGCCGTCAGTCGGCTCTACCCAGGTAGGCAGCCTGTGGTGCAAATGTCCCCGTGTATGTAAAGCGCTTAGAGCTTGGTCTCTGACCGAGGATAGGCGCTATAGAAGTATCCACATCAATCAATCAATCAACCTTGTTGTTGTTGTTAAAATTATAAGCAGTAGTAGTTCTAACATTATCATTATCATCATCATCTATTGGAGTGATGGCCTAGAGGTAACGCGTCTGCCTAGGAAGCGAGAGAATCTGAGCGTGCTGGTTCGAATCACAGCTCAGCCGCCGATATTTTCTCCCCCTCCACTAGACTTTGAGTGGTGGTCTGGGCGCTAGACATTTGGATGAGACGATAAACCGAGGTCCCGTGTGCAGCATGCACTTAGCGCACGGAAAAGAACCCACGGCAACAACAGGGTTGTTCCTGGCAAAATACTGAAGAAAAAATCCACTTCGATAAGAAAAAACAAATAAAACTACACGCAGGAAAAAATACAAAAAAATGGGTGGCGCTGTAGTGTAGCGACGCGCTCTCCCTGGGGAGAGCAGCCCGAATTTCACACAGAGAAATCTGTTGTGATAAAAAGAAATACAAATACAAATCATCATCATCATCATCACTATTATTATTGTTATTCTATTTAAATGATGATGATGATGATGACGATGGCGATGGCGATGACGATGACGCTGATGATGATGATGACGATGATGATGATGACGATGGTGACGATGACGCTGATGATGATGATGACGACGGCGATACTTTAAAAATCTGGACTGGTTGGTGGTTGAGCTGTTGTGTTTATCATGAACAGGATTCTGTGTAGAGTTGTTGCGACAGGGAGACCTTTGTCTTGACTGATTTCCTGTGTCAGTGTCTGTGTCAGTGTCTGTGTCTGTGTCAGTGTCTGTGTCTCTGTCTGTGTCTCTGTCTGTCTCTCTCTCTGTCTGTGTCTGTGTCAGTGTCTGTGTCAGTGTCTGTGTCAGTGTCTGAATCTGTGTCAGTGTCTGTGTCAGTGTCTGAATCTGTGTCAGTGTCAGTGTCTGTGTCGGTGTTAGTGTCAGTGTCTGTGTCAGTGTCTGCGTCTGAATGTGTGTCTGAGTCTGTGTCAGTGTCTGAATGTGTGTCAGAGTCTGTGTCAGTGTCTGTGTCAGTGTCTGTATCAGTGTCTGTGTCGGTGTCAGTGTCTGTGTCAGTGTCTGTATCAGTGTCAGTGTCTGTGTCTGTGTCAGTGTCAGTGTCTGTGTCTGTGTCAGTGTCTGTGTCTGTGTCAGTGTCTGTGTCTGAATGTGTGTCAGTGTCTGTGTCAGTGTCTCTGTCAGTGTCAGTGTCTGTGTCAGTGTCCGAATCTGTGTCAGTGTAAGTGTCGGTGTCGGTTCCTGTGTCAGTGTCTGTGTCAGTGTCTGTGTCTCTGTCAGTGTCTGT
>NC_134908.1:3066337-3074670 GCF_041734735.1 Babylonia areolata
GTGTCTGTCTGTCTCTTTCTCTCTGTCTCTGTCTCCCTCTCTTTCTGTCTCTGTCTCCCACTCTCTCTCTCTCTGTCTCTCTCTGTGTGTCTCTGTGTCTGTCTCTGTCTGTCAGTCTGTCAGTCTCTTTCTCTCTGTGTCTCTGTGTCTGTCTCTCTGTCTCTGTCTGTCTGTCTGTCTGTCTGTCTCCCACCCTCTCTCTCTCTCTCTCCCTCTCTCTCAACAGTTACGATGTAGCGCATACGCTTAAGCCCGCACGTTTTAGACACCTCCTTGGAAATGAAATTGGCTCAAGGTCAGAGGACAAAATTGGAGGGTTTTTTTGTTTCCATAAGTTTATTTCATTCATTCATTGAGTTACTTTGTTAGTTAGTTAGTTGGTTATTTGGTTGATTGGTTGGTTGGTTGGTTGGTTGGTTGGTTGGTTGGTTGGTGAGTTAGTGAACTGGTTGGTTATTTGGTTAGTTAGTGAGTTGGTTGGTTGGTTGGTTAATAGGTGGGTGGGTGGTTGGTTGGTTAGTTAGTTAGTTAATTACCTATCTATCTATATATATATATATATTCTTTTCTTCCCCCCCCCCCCTTTTTTTTTTGATAGTTACATATCAGTCTAGACCGTGTACATCATTACGTGCACTACAGGCAGCTTATCGGTGCTGTGCGCACGCACGCACCCCCCCCCCCCCCCCCCCGCCCCCCGCTCACACACACACACGCACCCACCCACCCACCTACCCACACACACACACACACACATACACACACACACGTGCACGCGCGCGCGCGTGTGCGCAGGTGCGCGCACACATACCACATAAAACCACACCACACCACACCACACCACAAGATACACACATTCGAATGCCGACAAACAAAGAAACAAACAAAAAAGGTATCAAAATATCTCTCTCGAAAAAAACGATCAGACCACACAAAAAAATAAAAAAATAAAAAGTAGGCGAAAGCGGTTTAGGCGAAACACAATCATTAGGCGAACAGTGGTTAGGCGAAATTTGGGTTATGCAGCACCAAATATGGGTGAGGGAGGGAAAGAGAGGTTTAGAAACTGTAGCTCTGTCAACAAGGGATAATTATTGTTCTTTCAAGGTCATACCATAAATTGAAAAAAAGAAAAAGAAAGAAAAAGAGATACATGAATGTTAAAATCATTTGATGTAAGCGCTAATTGAATGAAGGAACACACAAATAAAAACCCAATGAATGAATTAATAAATAACACGAATGAATGGATGAAGAATTCGATAAATGACAAGACGTATTTTATGAAAATAGATTAATAGATGATTAAACACACACACACACACACACACACACACACACACACACACACACACACACACACACACACACACACCAATAGATAAATAATTAAATCGATAAAGGAATGAACGACGAAACTGAAAGAATGAATGAACAAATACATACATACATATATACATTAAATTTCAATCATAGCAAACGATTGGATGAACAGGATAAAATGGATGAACAAACAATTAGAACAGACAGCTAAATTAACCAAACAGATCAGACAAATGATCCAGTCAATGACAAATAGATAAATCAATCAATAGATAGACAGATACACAAACAGAACTGATAAAAAAAAAGAAAAAAAAAGATGGATGCATAAATATAGAATAGAATAGAATATGTCTTTATTCTACCGGCGTCACAAGGAATATAGATGGATACATTGATGGAGTCTCCCGTCGGACCGACGGATGAGTCGGCAGGCAGGCTTATCTGTCGGTGTGTGTCCTCATATGGAGAGAAGAGGCCGATTCTGGGATGCGCAGCACTTCCCACAGGTGTTGCTAGGGGGAAAAAAAACGTCTCCAGAAGTTGAGCCCTGCTTCCTTCGCTCACGCTTCTCCTTAATGGCCAGCGTTCTCTTGTTTTCAAACAGTCTTTATGCCACTACTAGAGCACAGCATCCTCCAAGCGAGAGCGGTCAAGGGCATCAGTTTCCCAGGAAGCGATGTCTATGTCGCATATGTATACATTATAAACAAAGGAATAAACATAGTGAGGAGGGGGGTGGTCGAGTATACGGCTGTGGATGGGGGAGAATATGGCAGAAAAAGGGGTGGTGTAGGGTGTGGGGTGGGGGTGGGGTGGGTGCGGGGAGGTATATGGATGTGAGGGGAGATTAAGATGGAAGACGGGTGAGCGAATGTGTCTGTGTGTCTGTCTGGGTGTCTGTCTATCTGTCTGTTCTGACTGTCTGTTCTTCTGTCTGTCTGTCTGTCTGTTCTTTCTTCTAAACAAGGAATCATTCTCGTTCGTTCGTTCGTTCGTTCGTTACTTCTTTCGTTCCATTAGTTCAGCTTTGGTAGGTCCATTATCTAGTTTGTTGCAGGAAGTCATTCATTGATTCATTGACCTTTCTTTCATTAATTAACTTTCTTTCTTTATTTTCTTCTTCTTTTTAATCTTTCTTTCTTTTTTTTTCTTTCTTTTCTTTCTTAAATGTTGCTTCTTTCTTTCTTTTCTTTTCTTTTTTTTTTCTTTCTTTTCTTTCTTTTTTTTTTCTTTCTTGCCCACACACGAACATTCGCATGAAACTGCATGCATATCTACGCAATCGCACACATTCAAACACACACACGTACACACACACACACATGCACGCACGCACGCACGCACGCACACACACACACACACACACACACACACACACACACACACACACACACACACACACAAAACACGCATGCACGCACACACACTCAACACCACCGCCACCCTCACACACACTCACACAGAGACAGACAGACACACACACACAAACACACACACACACACGCATGCATATCTACGCAATCGCACACATTCAAACACACACACGTACACACACACACACACACACACACACACAAAACACGCATGCACGCACACACACTCAACACCACCGCCACCCTCACACACACTCACACAGACACACACACACACACACACACACACACACACACACAAACACAAACACACACGCACACAACACGCATGCACGCACACACACTCAACACCACCGCCACCCTCACACACACTCACACAGAGAGAGACAGACACACAGACACACACACACACACACACAGGGTGATGGAGACGAAAAAAAAAAACAGAAAAGGAGAGGAATAACATGCACAGACATCCTTTAATCTTGAACATTAAAGGCTGACAGACTCTATGATGGAGAGAGAGAGAGAGAGAGAGAGAGAGAGTGAGCGAGCGAGCGAGAGAAAGAGAGACAGAGAGAGAGAGACACAGAGAGAGAGAGACAGAGGCAGACAGACAGACAGACAGACAAACACACACACACACGCACACACACACACACACACACACACACACACACACACACACACAGGAATGAGAACAGAAGAGAGAGCACGCACGCACGCACATGCACGCGCTCGCGCGCGCGCGCACACACACACACACAGCACACACACACACACACACACACACACACACACACACACACACATGTACACACAAACACATACACAAGCACGCACGAACCCACCCTTCACACACACACACACACACACACACACACAGGAAACCAGTCTGCAAAAAATCTACAGTGTCACAGTGTCTCAGTGATGATGGGAGGAAATAATAGTGGTCTGTCACGTAGAATGACGTCAATGACTTAACGACGACGTCACCTTTCACACGCACACGCCTAATGACGCAATACATGACGTAAGGCTATGACGACATCCTATCTTCTTCTTCTTCTTCTACCCTGGACGCATGACGCAATGAGAAGAAGAAGAAGAATTACATCGACGGTCAGACTTCATATCCTGCATGCATGACTAATTGGCAGATTGAATGATGTGGATGTGGAGTGATGGCCTATAGGTAACGCGTCCGCCTAGGAAGCGAGAGAATCTGAGCTCGCTGGTTCGCATCACTGCTCAGCCGCCGATATTTTCTCCCTCTCCACCAGACCATGAGTGATGGTCTGGACGCTTAGACATTCGGGTGAGACGATAAACCGAGGTCCCGTGTGCTAGTATGCACTTAGCGCTCGTAAAAGAACCCACGGCAACAAAAGGGTTGTTCCTGGCAAAATTTTGAAGAAAAATCCACTTCGATAGGAAAAACAAATAAAACTACACGCAGGTAAAATTACAAAAAAAGTGGGTGGCGCTGCAGTACAGCGACGCGCTCTCCCTGGGGAGAGCAGCCCGAATTTCACACAGAGAAATCTGCTGTGATAAAAAGAAATACAAATACAAATACACAACAATTGAATGACGTCGATAAACAACAACAACAACAACAGAAGGAACAAAAACACAGAATTAAAAAAGAAAAAAAAAAAGAAAAAAAATTCACATAACAAGACCTTAATAGTCTGAAAGACTATCATAAAAAAAAAGAAAGATATCTGACGTGAAAGAAAGAAAGGAAAAAAAGAAAAATAAAGAATGATGACAGAGATAAGTCATGTCAGATGACGATATCGCAACACTTTACCTTTCCTTTCGTCACGGATGCATGACGTAATGATAGCAAGAATGACGTCGACCAACACATAATACTGGAAGAGAAAAAAAAAACAAAAAAACGAAAGAAAACAAAATATAGCAAAAATAAAATCAGTAAGATAAGACACAAGATTCTTCTTACATGACAACACCATGATACTTTCAACCTCCTCATCCGAGCTAGATGTGTGACGTATAATGAGAGAGAAAGAATGACGTCGACAAGAAATCCTGTCACATGACGACGTCACACAACAGATTTGACCTCACTTTGTACTGGATACATGACACCAATGAGGGATAGAATAACCTCAACGGAAAGGGGGAGTGGGGTGTGGGGGATGGGGAGTGAAAGAAAAAGAAGAAAAAAAGAAAAGAAAAAAAAATGTCACGTGAGGATGTCGTAATTTCCTTTTACTCTCTCGTCCAGGACGAATGATGTCATGGGAGAGAGAGAGAGAGAGAGAGAAATGGTCGTCGACAACTTCACACAACAGTGTCTGTCTCGACGATTCGATCTCTCTCTCTCTGTCTCTCTCTCTCTCTCTCTCTCTCTCTCTCTGAATGTATGACGTCATAACAAAAATTGCAATGATGATGTCACAACGTCTTCTTTCTCCTCTCCTTTCTCCTCCTCGAAGCGTGACGTAATGAGAAGCGGAATGACGTCGACAAAGAAGTTCCTGTCGAATGACGATGTCGCTCACATTTTCCACAGGTTCTCAATCGGGATGTGTGACGTAATGATAGAAATTATGACGTCGACAACAAGTCCTGTGTCAAGATGATGTCGAAAGCTTGTTTCCCTCCTCTCTCTCTCTCTCTCTCTTCCATGGCAGTATGCATGACGCAATGAGAAAGCATGGCGTTGTTGCAAGAAGTCCTGTCACAATATTAATCAATTTACTATGTTCCTGTCATAAATAATTATCATTAGTTGACTACAGTTGAGGATACTGCTGGAAAAAAAAAAATAAAAAAATAACTTTCTTTCTCTTTTTTTTATATGATGTCGGGTGCGTAACAAATTGAGGGGAAAATGATGGCCAAAGTTAAGTCTTGTCATTTGACGTCATCAAAACGTTATTCTATTTTATTTTATTTTTTATTTTTTATTTTTTAAATTAAACTACCCCTCCTATCTGTCTCTCTTGATGTCTCACTCTCTCTTTGTGTCTTTGTGTTTCTCTGTACTCTGCTGTCGTAATTATGAGCTAAAAACGTCACATCTGCATGAAATCACGTCATATTACGCAAAAATGCAAACATCCCTTTCGCTCTCTCTCTCTCTCTCTCTCACATCTCTGAACCTTTGACGTAGAAATGTGATGCAGACATAACGTCAATACGATTGTTCAGTGACGCGTAAGAATGACAGAAATGTGACGTGCGACGTAGCAATGACGTCGATCTTTAACTTTAATGACGAGAGCGTGGCGGACGTGTGACGTAGAAATGACGTCGATCGATGCGATATTCAGTGATGTAAGAATAACAGAAAATGTGACGCCACGCAGCAAAATAGCGTCGACCCGCTTGTTAAATGACGAGGACATGTGACGTAAGAGAAGACGTCGATGCGATGTTAAATGACGTAAGAATGACGTAATAGTTGTTGTTGGTGTTGTTGTTTGTCCACCAGACGGAGAGAAGCGGCGGTACAGCTTTGCATGGCTGGTTGAATGGCAGGTGTTTTACGTGACGAAGTTTTACGTAAACGAAGTATTGATGAAGGGTGAGGCTGAGCGTATGTGGGGATTCCCGATCCTCGTCAGACTGGAAAAAAAAGAAAAAAAAAAAGAAGAATGAAAAAAAGTATCACACAAAACACATACACACACACACACACACACACACACACACACACACACACACTCACTCACTCATACACACACACACACACACACACACACACACACACACACACACACACACACACACACACACACACACACACACACATTCACACACTCTCTCTCTCTCTCTCTCTCTGTGTGTCTCTCCCTCTCTCTCTCTCCTCTCTTTCTATTTTGTATGTATGTATGTATGATAATAATAATAATAATAATGCACATTTATACAGCGCCCTTTCTCTCTAAGAGCTCAGGGCGCTTTACATGAAAGAACCAGATTACAAGTTGCATAAAACATGCATCACACACACACACACACACACACACACACACACACACACACACACACACACACACACACACACATACAAGTTGCATAAAACATTCATGACCACTCTTTCTCAACAAAGGAAACAAACAAACAAACAAATAAACAACAGCAAAACCCACACAAAGAAAGAAAGAAAGAAAGAAAGAAAGAAGAAGAAGGAGGAGAAGGAATAAAGAACAGCGTTCCGTACTTACGTCCAGCCGAGGGGAGCATGGTCACGTTTTGTGTTGCTGAAACACAAAGAGTTAATTACAACATGCGTCAGTATCAGAGACAAAGGGAGAGGGGGGCGGGGGGGGGGGGGGGGAGAGGAAAGGCTGAGAGAGAGACGGTGGGGGGGTGGGGGGGGGGGGGCAGAGAGGGAGAGAGAGATAGAGAGGAGGGGGCAGAGAGATGGGGGGGGTGTGGCATAGAGGAGAAGGCGAGAGAGAGAGAGAGGGGGAGAGGGAGGGAGAGGGAGAGAGAGAGGGGATGGCAAAGAGGGAGAGAGGGGGGGGGCAGAGAGAGAGAGTAGGGGGGGGGTGGCAAAGAGGGGAAGGAGAGAGAGAGGGGAGAGAGGGAGGGAGAGGGACAGAGAGAGGGGATGGCAAAGAGAGTGAGAGAGAGGGGGGGCAGAGAGAGAGAGGGGGGGGGGGGGGGGCCAAAGAGGGGAAGAAGAAGGGAAGGGGAGAGGGGGGAAGGGACGGAAAAGGGGGGTGGCAAGGAAAAGGTGAAGAGAGAAGGGGGGGGGGGGGGGGGGGGGGGGGGGGGGGGGGGGGGGGGGGGGGGGGGTTTGGGGGGGGGGGGGGGGGGGGGGGGGGGGGGGGGGGGGGGGGGGGGGGGAGGGGGGGGGGGGGGGGGGGGGGGGGGGGGGGGGTTGGGTTGGGGGGGGGGGGGGGGGGGGGGGGGGGGGGGGGGGGGGGGGGGCAAGAAGAGGGGGGAGGGGGGGGGGGGGGCGGAGAAAGAGAGAAGTGGGAAGGTTTTCGGACAGTCGGGGCGTTGGGGGGATTAGTTCTCCAAAGAGCCAAAACAAGCCCCCCCCCCCCCCCCCCCCCCCCACCCCCCCCCCCCAACACCCCCAACGCCACCCCCCTCCCCCCCACCCGGCAGCAAAAAAACCAGTGCAATTTTTTTTCCCTGTCTTTCCTGTTTCTTTCCTTTTTTCCCCCTCCCCCCCCCTCTCTCTCTCTTCCCTCTTTTTTTGCCACCCCTCCCCCCTCCCCTCTCCCCTCCCCCCACTCTCTCTCTGTCCCCCCCCTCTACCTCCTCCCTCTTTCTACCCCCCCCCTCTCCTTCTGTGCCCCCCTCCCTCTCCCCTTTCCACCCCCTCTTTCCCTTTTTCCCCCTCTCTCCCCCCTCTTTGCCACCCCCTTTCTCTCCTTTCTCTCTTTGCCCCCCCCTCCCTCTTTTTGCCAACCCCCTTTCCCCCCCCTTTTCCCCCCCCCCCCCCCCTTCCCCCCTCCCTTTCCCCCCCCCTCTCTCTCCCCCTTCTTGCCCCCCCTCTTTCTCCCCTCTTTCCTCCCCCCCTTTCTTCTCTTCCCGCCCCCCCTCTCTCTCTCCTTCCCCCCCCTTTTCCCTCACCTCTCTCTCTTCTCGGCCCCCCTCTCTCTCCCTCTTTGCCCACCTCTCTCCCCCTTTTCTCTC
>NC_134908.1:3074770-3089770 GCF_041734735.1 Babylonia areolata
TATATATAGAGAGAAAAATGGTGCAACGATATTCTGAAAAATATTACCGTGATCTCGCTTCAAGAAAAGAGATTCCTAATCATGAATCTATGAATAAAACTGAGTTGATTAAAGCACTGGGGTTTGATGCTTTGGAGGGGGAGACCAATGCTACGCTTAAAGATATTGCACGAAAGCTCAAAATTCGTGGTTTTAGTAGAATGAAAAAAGATGAACTTATTAAAAATATACGTCAACTACAACATAAAGCTGAATCCATGGAGGAGTTTGGTAGTATTATTAAAAATTATAAACTTGCGGCTATTCCAAATGAAATAGATCCGCTTTCGTTTATGATGAGTAAAGTGGACACTATTAACCAAAGAGCTATTCCACTGACCAAACAAAATATTGTTTTAACGGTGGAGTTTGGTCAAATTAAAAATAATGATACTACTGTAGCTGTATTTCGATCGGAATATCAAAGTATTATTGATGTTGTTGATGATCAAGATATTGAAAAACAAATAAAACAGATTTTGTTAAAAATAGAAAATTTTACAAATGAAGGTTCAGGATGGTTCATTAAAAGAATCTTTAGTTTATGGGTGAATAGAGTTTCTATTACATCTCCTGGATCCTTTATTGAATCACCACAGTGGTCAAAAAATAAAAGAGCTGTGATTAATATTAAAAATAAAGATGATCAATGTATAAGACATTGTTTACGTGCACACAAGTTTCCAGCAAAAGCGAATTCTAATTTAACTTATTCCTATCCTTCTGATGATGGGTTTAATTTTGAAAATATTGACTTTCCTACACCAATAAAACAAATTACAAGGATCGAGACTCAAAATAATATTGCTATTAATGTATACTATTTAAAAAATAAAACGATTGAACGCGCAAGAATATCAAAACAACCCACCAACATGGAGCGTATTAAACTTCTTATTATAGAAAATGAAAATGGTGGACAACATTATACTTATATTAAGAATTTTAACAGACTACTGAGTAATACAAACAAACACAAAGCAGCCATGTACTTTTGTGAGTATTGCTTGACAGGTACAACATCATCAGAACTTTTAGAAGAACATATTAAGCGATGCGCGCAGATCAACCACAAGAACTATTCTCGCGTTGAGATGCCATCGGAGAAGACAAAAATGATCAAATTTACCAATTTTCAAAAACAAATGCAAGTTAGTGATGTGATATATGCTGATTTTGAGGCGATTTGTAAAGAAATAAAAGACGATTCCCATTCGAATAAGACCATCAAAGAAAGCGAACACATCATCTCGTCATACGGGTTTGTGCATGTTAGGTCTGATGGAAGGGCATACAAACCGCAGCTATTTCGTGGTGAGAATGCGGTCAGTCATTTTCTCGAAAAACTTCAAAGAATATATTATCATACTGTCAAGGAATTGAAAAAACCAGTTCCAATAAAGATGACCAAAAAAGATAACGAATCGTTTGAAAACGAACGAGTTTGTTGGATATGTAGAGGGGAACTACCCGCAAATGATAAAGTAAGAGATCATGACCATATCACAGGGAACTATAGAGGTGCCGCGCATGCATCGTGTAATCTTAAATTGAGAATAAAACCCGACGAATTTGTGTTGTCGATATTATTTCACAACCTCAAAGGTTACGACTCTCACGCGATCATTTCGGAGCTCGCGAACAAAGGTGGTGGTAGAATTACGTGTATCGCGAATAATAAAGAGAAGTACATCACATTCAGTTGGGGAAGGTTGAAGTTTTTAGATAGTTTCACATTCTTGAGTTCGAGTCTCGACCAGCTTGCGAAGAACCTTCCGGATGATAAGAAGTTTTTAACGCGCAAACATTTCACAGATGAGGAGGAGTTCAAGCTCGTTACGAGAAAAGGAGTCTTTCCGTACGAATATATTACCGATTGGAGTAAATACGAAGATACGAAACTACCAAAGAAAAGTCATTTCTTTAGTAAACTTAACAACACGGATATATCAGAAAGTGACCACGAGCATGCCAAGAATGTGTGGAAGAAGTTTAAATGTAAGAATCTAGGTGATTATAACGATCTGTACTTAGTCACTGATGTGCTGTTACTTGCCGATGTGTTCCAGAATTTTAGAAATACGTGTTTGCGAACTCATAATCTCGATCCTGTTCATTATTACACGCTTCCCGGAATGTCTTGGGATGCTTTACTCAAGAGTACGGGAATAGAACTCGAACTGTTGATTGATATCGAACAATATAACATGATAGAGGCGGGAATACGCGGTGGAATCAGTATGACTGTAAGAAGATACGCGGAGGCTAATAACAAGTATATGAAAGATTACAGGCCTGAAAAAACGGATTCGTATATCATGTATCTCGACGCGAACAACTTGTATGGTTGGGCGATGTTACAAGCTTTACCCACTGGTGGATTTATCTGGGATAACGATGCCAATCTCGAAAAGATTCTAAATCACCCCGACGATGATGAGACGGGATATATTGTGGAGTGTGATATCGAGTACCCTGAGGAATTACACGACGAACATAACGATTATCCCCTAGCTCCTGAGAAAATAGAAATAAAACTCGAAAACCTCTCACCCTATCAACGACGCCTTCGTGAAAAACTCGAGATGCGCGGAAAGGAAACGAGAAAATTAGTTCCGAATCTATGGAATAAGGTTGGTT
This sequence comes from Babylonia areolata, assembly GCF_041734735.1. NCBI lineage: Eukaryota > Metazoa > Mollusca > Gastropoda > Neogastropoda > Buccinidae > Babylonia > Babylonia areolata. Next base: position 3,077,450 of record NC_134908.1, read on the forward strand.
ATGTCGTTCACTATAGAAATCTCAAGCTATACACGCAACTTGGCATGAAAGTAACTAAAATCACAAAAGTGTTAAAGTTTAATCAAAGTCCCTGGATGGCGCCCTATATATTGATGAACACCAAACTGAGACAAGCCGCTACTAACGATGCCGATAAAGATCTGTATAAATTAATGAACAACTCGGTATTTGGTAAAACTATGGAAAATATCAGAATGAGAACGAATATCAAATTATTCAAGTTAGATGAAGAGGACAAGGCACGCAAACTAATAAACAAACCGGCTTATGTCGATCATATGATCATCAACGAGAAACTTCTAGCGATTCACTACAAAAAAAATAAGCTTGTGCTCAATAAACCTATCTATATCGGGATGGCCATTCTCGACCTATCCAAGTATCTCATGTATGATTTGTATTACAACCACTACAAGAAAAAATATGGATGCAGGTTGTTATATACTGATACCGATTCATTCATTCTCCACGTAGAATGCGAGGATTTTATCGCTTGTATGGATGATAATGTACATGACCGCAGTAATTTTCCAAAAGATCATCCATTGTACGATAAATCGATAGAGAAAGTGCCAGGATACATGAAAAGTGAGCTCGGATGTAAACCGATCCGACAATTCTGCGGCTTGCGCTCAAAGATGTATTCGGTTGTAGCAGATGATGGATCAGTTATCAAGAAAGCCAAGGGCATAAAAAAATGTGTGGTGAAAGATGAAATTGAACCCGATATGTATAAGGAGTGTATTGATCGATCTGTTCAATTTACTAATAGTATGAGAACGTTCAGATCGTATAAGCACAAGATGTACACGATCAAGCAAATGAAGACATCACTCTCACCGTACGATTCCAAACGCTATTGGCTAGATGATGGTATTACATCTTACGCCTACGGGCACTATGGTATTTCTGTATCGTGAGGAACAACCATAAGCTCTTCGTGTACAAACCCTCTGGATGGACCATTTTGTAAATAATAAAGAATAGGATCGCCGGGCATCATACGCTTAATATTATAAACTTTAAGAGACCAAACGGGATCCGTTGCTCGTTTGCGAGCTCCACCCTCGAGCTCACCGGGCTCATACAAGTACCGAACTTGCGCATCAGGCGGTAACTCTCCTTTATCATCTTTAGTCGGTGCAGAGGATTCGGCTTCTACCGATTTGGCCTTTATTGCGACCGACGGTTTCTTACCTATAAGTCTCGTCACCTCATTATTCAATGCAGCCACAACAGCCGGTAATCTAGTGACCCATTCTGTTGATCGATTCGGCGATTTCATTTCAGCCACATATTGATGACTAAACAATCGTTCTGCCAGCGTACGATTAAATCTTTCTACAATAGCCTGGCTTCTGTGTGTCTTTCCACGCCTTACTTTTTTAAAAATTTTGTTCACAGCACCCATAAACTCTCGGCCAGGATCTACCTGAAGAAGTTTGGGCAACTTCAAAGGGCTACGGTCGTAAATACGTAAAAAAGCGGCCGCCACTTCGACGCTGTCTTTCGTTGTTAGGGGTTCGGCTTCTTTATATCGACTCGCAACATCAACGACAGTCAGCGCATACTTATACGTCTTACGCCTGATTCTGTCATAGGGTAAAAATAAAAGGTCAGCCTGATGAACCTCATTTGGGATAGTAATATCAAATTTTGCTCTCGGAATATACTTTGGAGGGGGTAGATAAATTTGCCATATAGCTTGTTTTTGTAGCCATTTTCTAGCCTCATCATCAGACACCTTGGCTGCTTTCGCGAGTTTTTTAATCGCCGAATAACCCTTCCAATAACCGCTTGGGCTGTAATAGATCTTTTCCATTTTATTTAAGAAAGTAAATGTTTAATATTTTGAAATCGCAAAACCAAAAATGACCATGGTCATGATAATAAATACGTATTCTCGATCTTTTTGTCCCTCTGAGGGTGTATAAAAATCTGAAAGTTGGGGTTTATGAGAAAGAGGGGGTAGTGGCTCCCCCATCACTTTATAATATTCTTGCATAGCCATATCCACATCCTTAAACGTGTTCACAGCATGTTGTTGTTGTCTTAGTTTTTCATTGATATAATCTAAACGTTGAATCCTCTCTTTCTGCCATTCTGCGGTCGCTGCCTGAAGTTGTTCTTGCGCTTTGTTGTGTCGTTTCTGTTCTTCTAACGCGTCTGAAGACCCCAGTTTACTAAATAAAAAATTACTTCCGGTAAATGCTAAAGCGTTTACTACTGCCCCACCAACGAGTAACGCTACTGATGCCATACTATAATGATGATATTATTATTACTTCAAAATATCATGTGGGAGAATACCTTGTTTTTCCAACATATCCTTCGTAGCCATAGCGAGGGCTATATCCAAAGTGACCATCCCGATATCTTCGAGGTTGAAAGCCAGTCTAGGTGTCGGGGCTTTCGTAAATATTAATTTTGTCAATCTCGAGTAACCAGCGGCCAATGCGCTGACCACAACCGCGTGGTATACAGTGTTTGCAATTTCTTTACCGTTTATATTTGGCGTTGCCATTGTTTGTTGTTTATAAATAGTGTGCAAATTAATGTTCAAAACATAATAAATGGGTTGGGTTTTGTTACCACAGGTGGTGGTGGTGGTGGTTTTTTCGACCGATTAAAATATATGTAAACACCACAACCTATTATCATCGTAGCAGCAGCAGCAATGTACAAGGGATTGATAAAAACGTGATCTGGTCTCCTCGATGATGATGGTTCTTGTTGTTGTTCATCTTTCGCTTTTCGAAGTTTTTCGAGAAGTTCTTCATGTTTTTCTTTTCTAGCAGCAGCACCTTTTCGACCCGCTTCAACTTTCTTCTGATTCTTCGGTTTCGTTACTTCCTCCATTATATTTATTAAATTGACAATGTTTAACAGTAGTTACAGCTGTGGTGAGCGGAGCTAAGAACATGCCAAATCTGTGATATAGTTCACAAGTAAAGCTGTTAAGCGCATGTCCCAGGAATGGATCTTGCTCGAGATCACTATTTAATTTTGTTTGGTCATCAATTGGGAGATACATACAAACTGCTCTGGTATACAGTTGTATAATTGTATTACCGAGTGATTTTGTAATCATCGATCCTAAACTCGCTTCGTATCTCGTATAAAGCTTGTCTATATCCGGATCTTTCATCGCTTCGATTTTATCAACACTAAACTCTTTCCCTAAATATTCTTTTGCTCCACCGGCTGAGACCACCGCCATAAGCCTGTCGCGTTTGGGATCCTCGGATAGTAATTGGTCCATCTTCTTCTTATATTCTATATATCTCCTTTTAAGTTTCCTCATGGCCTGGCTTCGCTGACGAAGATCTAGGAAGGGCGTTGTCCACGTCTGATGCAGGCACGCTCATGGCTGACAAGGCCAATGCGGGAAAAGCAGAGTCGGCCGCAGCGGTTGCAAGGGAAAGTCTGGTCTGGGTTCGCGGCTGCAGCGTCGTGGTTCTTCCTCCTTCTGCGTTTGTCCTCAAGGCTGGCCCTGCGGTTGTTTTCGAAGGAGGAGACAGCTTGGTGGATGGTGCGTCGCCAGGTCTCTCGATCAGCGGCTACTGCGGACCACTGGCGATGGTCAATGTGACAGGCACCGAGAGCTTTCTTCAAGGAGTCTTTGTATCTCTTCTTGGGTGCTCCTCTGTCACGGTGGCCAGTGGACAGTTCGCCATACAGCGCGATCTTGGGCAGGCGGTGGTCCTCCATCCTGGACATGTGCCCTGCCCAACGTAGCTGGGTCTTTAGCAGCACTGCCTCGATGCTGATAGTCTTTGCCTGCTCCAGGACCTCGACATTTGTGATGTAGTCACTCCAGTGGATGCTGAGGATGGTGCGAAGGCAGCGCTGGTGGAAGCGATCAAGCAGTCGTATGTGGTGCCGGTAGGTGACCCAGGTTTCGGAGCCATACAACAAGGTGGGCAGTACAACAGCTCTGTACACGCTGATCTTTGTGTCTTTCTTCAGGTGTTTGTTGTTCCACACTCTCTTGTACAGCCTGCCGAATGCGCTGTTTGCCTTTGCAAGTCTGTTGTCGATCTCCTTGTCGATCTTGGCGTCAGACGAGATGGTGCAGCCTAGGTAGCTGAACTGGTGGACCGACTTCAGCTCTGTCTCACCGATGTTGATGTGAGGAGCGTGGAATTCTTCCTGTGGGGCAGGCTGGTGGAGAACTTCCGTCTTTTTCAGACTGACTTCTAGGCCGAAGAGCTGCGCAGCCTCTGCGAAGCAGGACGTTATACGCTGCAGGGCCGCTTCTGTATGGGCGACGAGGGCAGCATCGTCGGCAAACAGAAGCTCTCTGATGAGTTGCTCCAGTGTCTTGGTGTGGGCCTGTAGCCGCCTCAGGTTGAATAGGCTGCCATCAGTGCGGTATCTGATGAAGATACCGTCGTCGTCGCCAAGATCTTCAGTGGCCTGTTGGAGCATCATGCTGAAGAAGATCGTGAAGAGGGTCGGCGCGAGGACACAACCTTGTTTCACTCCATTTCCAATTGGGAAGGGCTCCGAAAGGTCGTTGCTGTGTCTGACCTGTCCACGCTGTTCCTCATGTAGTTGGATGACCATGCTGAGGAATTTTGGGGGGCATCCTAGACGTTTCATGATCTCCCACAGACCTTTTCTGCTCACGGTGTCGAAAGCTTTCGTGAGATCGACGAATGTCGCATACAGTCCTTTGGAACCAGTGCTAAGGAACTGTTAAGCATTGTTAAACAGCTGTTGATTATTACTAGCAAATTTTATATGCAACTGGTTGATCAGTTTTTAATATCAACTTGGAGTGTTTGGTATTTGCCAATGATTTCCTAACCTCTTTACGTTCATTTTGTGTTGGAATGACATCGTTTTCTCTTAAACACTCATCAAACGAGTCCCTATCCTTACAGTGAAATAAAGCCACCCATTTTGTTTGTTCGCGAAGGTCAGTAAGAACCGAGTTGTATTTCTGAGTCAACACCCACACAGACTGTTTCGCGTGTCTTCCAGAAAATGCGAGTTTACTCAACATTTGCTTCTTTTGAGTAAGAGCCTTTAAGTCACTACAGTCATCGATGATGTACAACGTTGGCTCCCCGGCAAATATTTCAAAAAACAGCCCAAGCCATTCGTGAAGTTTATCACCGGGATTAACGGTGTATACCCCGCGGTCCTTTCTTACCCACACTCGGGATCGATAGGCTTTATTATATTCAAGAGTAGGGCATAGAATTACAATATTCTCGAACACACCACGATATGTCGTTTGTAATAAATCTAAAATAAATTCGGTCTTACCACACCCAGTTTGCCCGCAAATAATTGCGGAATGTGCTTCTTTAGTAAACAGCCTCGACAAATCTTCCATCTTCTATATTTAATTGTCCATCCATAATTACAAATACATACGCATTTAGCGGTTCTGCCGTTTCAGCTTTTTTCTGAATCTGAATCGTAATGCCTTCAGACGCATTTTCGATACGACGTCCACTCCCGTGAAGAGAATTATCATCTGTGGTGCGCATATCCAACCAAAGAGCATAATTATTCGTGAAATATTCACCGATTGTGACATCCGCTAGTTCTAAATCTTTTACCACTTTGTCTACTTCGGGGTCGCGTTTTTGCGTTCCGAAAAACTTTCTGATTTCATCCCATTGTTGATAGGAACGCATACCTTGACTAAACAGTTGATTGGGCACACCTTCGATCGTCACTTCAACCTTATCGATCTTAGGATTGTAATACTCATCAAACAACAGCAGTACACCCTTCATACTTTTTGCCGGCACGTTGAGATTAATATTCCAGAGTGTGTCAGATTTGTCCAGAGGAATTTTACGATGTCGTAGTATTCTATCAAATAAAATAGCGAGCCTACCTGAATAATAACTGGCTATCTGTCTCGCAAGTTCGGGTTGTGTGACTTTCTCAAACTCGAGACTAATCCCTTCTATCGTATAGGATGCATCCGGGTCTGTGCTGCGGATAACCTTGCTATAAGCGTTAAAGGTAAGTTCATACTCCAGGCGATCGCCGAGAGCACTCTGATAAAATGGTGCATGAGATTCTAGCAATTCGAAATCAAGCGGAATACAAAATCGATTACCATAAGCCTCCGCAATGGCGGCATCTCTAGCGATAGTGTCATCTCCATTATCCGCGTTAATACGCAATCGTGTCACATTACGGTGTGTAGTTAAGTCAATACCTTGATAAACGGCGTTTCTTCGTTCTTGTCGAGTTCGCCAAAGATCTCCATAAGTATAAAATACATCACTATCTTCAACGCTCATGATTTCATTACCGGAAATGCGAATGGTTGTTTTACGTACTATGGCTCTACCAATATTATCAACGAGTGTTCTGTTCACATCTGTGGTAGAAGTCAAAGAAATTTTGAATGCTAGCCGAACACTCCCCGGAACGATCACATCATCAACACCTAAATTAGGAAAGCGTACAAGAAGTTGTTGATTCTGATCGATAGTTGACGGATTGTTAGTAATCACGACAGTCTGCCGCACGCCCTTTATCCCCCGCGGCTCCCGCAAACTTCTCATTGGATTAAGCTTTCTTCCACTCATTTTTTTTGGTTTTATATAGATATAACTTTATATTATAAGTTTAATATGGCGGAAGGTGGTGAGATGGCGGAAGGGTTCGCAGAAGGTGGAATAATAGAATCTGGTTTCTTGCAAACAGAATTATTAAAGAGCGCGGTTGATGATTACTATGATGCATTTGGACAAGAGCCCGATGTTGGGCGAAATTATACCAATTTTGAACTTGATAGTAGAGGTACACTACGATTAAAAAATAATCCAGATTTTAATATCATTAACGTCCGCACGAAACAACCCCTAGCACTTTCAACACTAGCGGGAAAACCTGGTGGAGCAAATATTATTCGCGAGGAACTTGGTTTTGTAGACTGGAGGAGGAAAAACTTAAAACCCCAAACGGTCGCGGCTCTCCAAAAGGTTGAAGCCAAACTGGGTGAAGAAATTGAGATGGATGATTTCTCACCAAATACAATCGATGAAGTACTTAAAACTATAGATGATCCTCCCCTCACCAATGAACTGGGTGGTTATATTCGTGAACTCAAAGGTTTAGACAAAGCCATGCAAAGACAGCGCGGTAATCTTTCTGACAACCTCTCAAAACTCTCTCACCTGGATGAAGAAATATCAACTTTAAAAATAAGAATTCAGTCTGCGGAACTAGCTGATAAAGATGAAAGCGAAATCAAACCCTTGCGTTTACAATTAGACGATCTAAACATCGAGCGTGCTGCACGGCTAGAAGCGATATCAACACACAAAGAAGCGCTGCGATCTCAAATCAGCAGAATGCGTGAAACGATACACAGAATTCTTGAGGAGGACACAACACTAGCGGAACGTATTCGAACGCTTTTTAGAGAACAAGGCATTACTATCGTTTCCATTCTTACTGCCTTTGGTATGATTATCAGCACTATCGTTTTGGCCGTCACGGGTGGAGGGGGCACTCCACGGGTGCCGGGTAAAAAAGATGACAACTGGATAAGAAAAAGACTTAAAGATTTGGGAGAATTACTTAAAAAATTAGGTTTAAAGGCGATTGATGCCCTCCCAGGAGTCATTGGGGCTATTGTTTCGTGGTTATTAAGCACGTTGGGTAAAGCGGTTGGGTGGTTAGCCAACAACCTGTGGGCACTCGTGCTCGGTGCTGGCCTCCTCCTATTTGATTATTTAAAGAAGAGAAAGTAAATACCACCTATCAATCCTAAAGTAAGAGCGACTTTATAGTCTTTGTGAGTTGTTGGCTCTTCTTCGTACGATACTTTCGCTGGTTTGAGTTTAAATTTGTTATCCGAAGAACCTGCACCATACAGAAAGGGTCTATTACCAGCACCGGTAGCTATTGCAAATCCTGGTCGAGATGTTTGTATTAATTTTTTATTTCTATAGGTAAGAGTGAACCACCCGCGAATGCCTAACAAAACTCTCGTTTCACCCGCTCCTGTCCTCGGTGTTGTCAAAGGCTTGTGTGATTTATAATCGAGCACCGTATTACTCGCATCAAGCATTGCCAAGTCTGCATCAGAAGGTGGCACAAGAGCCCAGTGACCTCTAGACCATTGAAGAGCTTTTCCTGATGGGGCAACAAAATAGTATGCAGGAACACTTTGGGTAGGTGGAACACTCTGGGGTGAAACACTCTGGGTAGGTGGTACAATGTGTGGTAGTTCGTTTAATCCATCATTAACACCAATATTCTGTTCTTCTGTCGCAATGACAATTTTATTATTATAATTAATGTGTGTACCAACCCTCAATGCCATATCAGATGGGGCCATATAAAGGCCAACACCAAATGCAAAGTTTACTTCGGATCTCGCGTACTGGAGAACGTCCTGGTATTTTTTTTATCGCCGTTTGTAGGTTTTCGGGGGCATTAATCGCATCTTCAACATTGGCTAAAAATTGTTTTTGCGCATCAAATCCAGTTCCTTTTGTTGTTATACTCGTGCGCGTTTGCGCTTGTGACCCTATTAGAGCCCACACATAAGTGCGAATGCTATCGTTGAGACGAACTATCCCCGCATGTGTAAAACCCAACCCCTTATCAGGAATAAATGTTGTCCAAGCCCGGGTGATGTCCACCGTATGTCTGATTTTATCGTGGGGGCTAAAGAACACAGGTCCCTCTCCTCTGTTTCTCATTGCCTGTCGTGCAGCCCCACCGGGGGTCTCAGCCTGAATAAATTCTCCCAAACCAAAGCCATGCTTTTCTATTTTCTGTCTCCAATCCCTCTGCCCAAATTCGGCACACAAACGCTGATAAACTGTTTTATCAAACGGATTATTATACATGTTAAATGCTTGGTCGGTGGGTAGCGGGATTTTTAACTCGTCCAATAACCTCCGAATCTGATAGTAAAAATGAAACCTATACACGGCTCGAATAAACGGATCAGAAGCTTGAAAATGTTCTTCCGTTACTCCACACCCGGCGGTCGCGCACCATACCACAAAATTGATTTGATTCTGCCACCACACTATCGGGTTGTTTCTCCACGCAAGCCAGGCTGCATTCATCTCCCCAGTCATAGTGGGGTTCGCATAAGACTGAAAAACATCGGGAAACTTGGCGGTAAAAGAATATTCGCTGTTCACGTAGATCACTCGCGTACAACTTATTCTTTTTTCTTTATACCCGGTTGTATAGGACGCGTCCTTATTGAAGCTGTAAATTTTCTTATTCATAGCTATGTATATAATAACAACCGATATTCAAAAAGACGAATTACCGCGGTGCATATCTAATCAAAGTGGAAGACTAGAAATCGCGCTGCGTGAAATAACTTATTATCCCAACTGGAAAAATATCAGTGATGAGCTCGGAAACAATTTCTTTACTACTACCGATCGTAAGATAATAATCCCAGATGGTTATTATAATGTGTGTGAATTGAATAAAGAAGTGTTCACCCCCCACGGTGCAGAGTTAGACTTGCACGCTCCGAGTGGCTATCTGAGAATAAAGAGCACCAAATCGATTGAACTTTCTGAGCGTCTTGCACATACTCTGGGGTTCCCCCAAAAACTCATCGCGCCGGGAATAATGGTGATAGGAAACAGGCATCCGCGGCTCGCGATACATAAAGCACTTTACATTCACCTCTCTCAAATTAATACCACCGATAATTTCTATAACGGATTGCCTTCTACGTTGTTACAATCAATCTCAGTAGAAAATGAAAGATGCGGGGGTGGTCGAACAACTACGTTGACATCACCCCAATACAAAAGACTTTCTCACGGAGATTTACCACGTTTAACACTTTCTATAGTAGATGAAAATCATAATCCCGTTTCTATTGATTATTTAAATATTACATTACATATAAGATATGGTTGAACCCTGCACTACGCTCGGTTTGGTTGATCTCGGAGATACAGAGGGATTTGATGTGCCGGGAAAAGAAAATAAGTTGTACGCATTCCAGCTTTCTGAAGGAACATACAAAAGAAAAGAAGTAAAAATTGGTGATATCGTGAGTGAGGATGATGTTGTCAATGATGAGCCCTATCAACTTGTTCGTTTAAACGGTACATGGCAGCTAAAACCCCTCGACAAGGGGATGGTAGATTTTAAAATTGAATCACCTTACATTACCAAAGAAGAAGAAAATAATTATAGAATAAAAAACAGTGGTTGGATGTTCGCTGATTTAAGAGCGTTGGATGTACATTTACTAAACTACCAGGGGAGGTGTTATGTGCTTAAGAAACGCTCGAAGGATAAATCTGAATTAGGAATAGATTTTCATGATCTAACTAGTTTGTGGGGCTTCCGTTTCCGTATTATTTTTGATGTAATTCTCGGTGAAGAGCCTGATGATTTTGTAAAAGTTTTTCAAGGGTTTTACATTAAATGGCCCAAAAATCTTGCAAATCAACCCCTGAGAATCACCATTGAAAAACAAGATGATGCAATGCCCTATGATGTTATACCGCAGGGTAGTCATATAGAATTCTCGCTTGAAGGTATTACCACAAAACAGGAAACAATGAGTTTGTGGATGCAGCTGCGTCTTCCTCAAAATATTTCCTTAAGAAGACTACGTTGCGCCAATTTGAATATTTAGAATATACTATAAATATTAGAAAATGGTTGATCCCGGAGGGCCAGGAACACATAATATCAAACCCTGCACTACGCTCGGTTTGGTTGATCTCGGAGATACAGACGGATTTGATGTGTCGGGAAAAGAAAATCAGTTGTACGCCTTCCAACTTTCTGAAGGAACGTACAAAAGAAAAGAAATAACGAGTAATGGTGGTGGTGTCAACAAATTCAGCGAACTTGCAGACGTGAACGTTGACGGTGTTGTTGTGAACAAACCACATCATCTTGTTCTTTCCGACGATGATACATGGGTACCTTATCCGGTGGATAACTGGGATTTAGATTTTGAAATAAAACAACCCTATGTTAGTATTGGAAGAAATCACGCTCTACAAAAAATACAAAATAGTGGTAAACTGTTGGCTTCCTATCATACGCGTAAAGATCTAATCGTCGTTAACAGCGACGACTTTGGATATGTTATTGGTATGAGAGGTAAAAAGACTGGCACACTGCGGTTAATTAAAGAGTTTGATTTTGAGCCGCCTATTCAGGGGTCAACTGTCGTTTTAGATATACTCCTTAGTGGGGTGCCAGATGATTTTGTAGAAGTTTTAAAAGGGTTGCAGATAAAATGGCCTGGAAATCTTAAAAATAAACTCTTGAGAATTACCATCAAAATTCCAGTGGTTGACCCATCTGATCAACCCGATCCCTCTATAGAATTCTCGCTCGAAGGTGTCATCAAACGTCCATCATTAGATAAAATATCTCTCGACTTTATTCACATCGGACCTCTTCAGCTTAAAAGACTGCGCTACTCTCCTCATCCTGTTACCATCATTTAAAAAAATGATTACTATAGAATAATGGAGTTTCGCCTACGAGAGATATCGAATATAAAAAACAACCTCGAAAAAGACCGTGATGAAAGAACTTTATTTTATAAAAAATATAAACGCGGTGTAAATATCGCTACAGCCGCGGATACAACGCTGACGACTCTTAGTATCGCCCTTGGGGCATCGGGTGTTGGATTACTGTTGAGTGTCGCCGCTGCTCCCGTAGCTATTGGAATAGAAGTGGGAGCTGGTCTCCTTGGTGTGGTTGGTTTAACTTGTAAATTTATTCATAAAAAATTAATGTCACAAGCTATGAAGCACAACGAGATTCGCGTGTTAGCCGAGTCAAAACTGAACACTATAAATGATCTTATTTCAAAAGCATTAGAAGATGATAAAATAAGCGATGAAGAATTTAGTCTCATTCTGGCTGAAGTTGAAAAATTCAATGCAATGAAAACAGACATAAAATCGAAACACAAAACTCAGTTGTTAAAGAAAAATCTATTTGATATTCAAGATGGTAAACCATCCAAAAAAAGCAAACTATGTGAACGGTTGATCCAACCTCCTCTCTTTAAGGACCATTTGGCTCTCCATACACATATTTAAGCCGGTTTTTCGTTTTTATGCTTGAGGGCGGTATTGCGCGGTTTTGGGCTGGGGTCGGTTGTATATAGAACCCCCATGACCGTTTCGCTCCCCCATACACATATCCAACCATTTTTTTTATCTTGTGATTTGGCTCTCCATACACATATAACTTGTTTTAACTATATATTTTTTTTTTTTATGCTTGAGGGTCATATTACTCCAACATACACAGGTTTTGACTAAATTGTTTTTATGCTTGAGG
>NC_134908.1:3094770-3097992 GCF_041734735.1 Babylonia areolata
AGACAGACAGACAGAGAGAGAGAGAGAAAGTGAGAGAGAGAGAGAGTGAGGGAGAGACAGACATAGAGAGAGAGAGTGAGAGAGATAGGGAGAGAAACAGACAGAGAGAGAGAGGGAGAGACAGACAGAGACAGACAGAGTGAGACAGAGGGAGAGAGAGAGGGAGAGAGACAGACAAGAGAGAGAGAGAGAGAGGGGGGGAGGGAGAGAGAGAGAGAGAAAAAGAGAGAGAGGGAGACAGACACACACACAGAGAAAAAGAGAGAGAGGTTATTGCAATGGGGCGGGGTGGGTGTGAAGCAAGCAAAGCTCTTCCTGGGAACTCCAGCTTGAATTTCACGCATATAAATTTAATGCTTTTGAAGGACAACACAATACAACACGATACAATGCAATACACTACAATGCGATACAATACAATGCAATGCAATACGATATGACAATACAACGCAATAAGTTACAATACAATACGATGCAGTACAATGCAATACGATACAATGCAATACGATACAATGCAATACGATACAACATAATGCAACACGATACAATACCATGCAATACGATACAATATAATGCAACACGATACAATATAATGCAATACGATACAATATAAAGCAACACGATACAATACAATGCAATGCAACACGATACAATACAATGCAACACAATACAATGCAACACGATACAATACAATGCAACACGTTACAATACAATGCAACACGATACAATACAATGCAACACGATACAATACAATGCAACACGTTACAATACAATGCAACACGATACAATACAATGCAACACGTTACAATACAATGCAATGCAACACGATACAATACAATGCAACACGATACAATACAATGCAGTACGATACAATACAATGCAACACGTTACAATACAATGCAACACGATACAATACAATGCAACACGATACAATACAATGCAACACGATACAATACAATGCAACACGATACAATACAATGCAACACGATACAATACAATGCAACACGATACAATACAATGCAATACAATACAGTACAACTCAATTAATATACAATACAGCACAACACAACACAGTAAGCACAAGATAACACACCAGAATACACACAGCACCGTGCATCACATTGCAACACATTGCAATTCAATACAACACAACGAACTAAAATGCAATGCAGTACAACAGAATACAACATCACACAACACGCTACAACATTATTGCAATGGCACAGTGCAACAGAATACGATAAACCACTCTAAGTATACTGTAATACAACACAATACACCAACACAACGCTATGCAACACACAAGGTTACCCAAATAAACTCACGTTGTATACTAACATAACAAAATACACACGCACCAATAGAGGAACAACACCCATGATCGTAAGACAATTTCTACGTCATCAGGATTAGTGATGTCATAAAATGATATGATCTGATCCCGTGAGGTCATTTGAATTCGTGCATATCTTGATAGCTTTAGATTAAACATTTTAGCTTTACATTAAACATTTATAGTAGGAACACGGATATTATGATGCTACTGGATATGCGCAATGTGTATGCTGATGTTATCAGGAAAAGATATTGTGAAGATATGTGGACACCACTGAAATACTTTGTTGCTGACTTTCATTTGTTTCAATGAAATACGTATAGTGTTTAGATATCCAATCTAAATAGCACATTGAAGGTTTAGCAGCATTACTTGGGTGTCAGAACCATCCTGTGTGTGTGCGTGTGCGTGTGTGTGTGTGTGTGTGTGTGTGTGTGTGTGTGTTTGGGGAATGGGTCTTTGTTATGAGACGCAGGTGTTGATCTGAAAAGCGTGTCCTTTGTTTGCACTAAATCGAGTGAACAACGCGGTCCGATCCGCCGATCTTCATCTTCTTCGTTGTTAATCGCTCAATTGTCGCCTCCGCTGAATTGTCTCCGGTGACAGTTGGTTGGAGCTTAGTTTACTGTTGAGCTGCCGCTGGCGACAAATCAACGGGCCGGCGACGAATCGACTTTTAACAGCCCCTGATGACAATTCAGCTGTTAACTGAGATTCGCCAAATTGTCGCCGGCGACAATTCAGCGATTCCTGGGCAGCGACTCCCACGTTCACTCGCAGCATACACGAGTGGCCTTTAACGTATATGACCATTTTTACCCCCCACCCCCGCCATGTAGACAGCCATACTTCGTTTTCTGGGGATATGCATACCGCGTATGTCCTTGTTTCCAAAAGCCACCGAACGTTAACATGGATGACGGGATCCTTAACATGTGTATTTGATCTTCTGCTTGCGTATAAGCACGTCTGTATATCTGGTAACCTGGGATTCGAACCTAGGACCCACAGATTGAAAGTCCAACGCTTTAACTCTCTCCATACGAACGGCGAAAGAGAAGACGTTAGGCCTAACAGCGTTTCACCCCAATTACCACCATCAAAATATTGCAAGTGGAAGGCTCTCATACTGAAGAGGTGAATATTGACAAAGAATACCACAGTTCTGACGACGGTGTCATTGAGACACCCACTGGACATCCGAGGGGTCTGTGAAGAGGAGAAGAGAGGACTGGCCGAACTGAGTGAGTTAACCGCTTTGTCTTTTGCGCTAGCCATCTCCGCCAGTGAATGGATCTTAACTTTGCAGAAAGAATATTGACTCGTCCGGAATGACTATCGTGGATTTCACGCGCGAAAAAAAAATCGTTTTGCAATTTTCCTATGATTCATTGAAGACTAAAATACGTTATGAAGACGAGGAAAGTTTGAAATTTCGATATATATAATAATTATATACTACAATTGTAAAAAAAGAAAAAAAAAGAAAACAAAAAGTGAAATTCGAACCGATGTGGCGTGTTTCAGATTTACGAAATGTTCCGTTTCCAGCACACACAAGTTTCGGGGTTCGAAACACACTGTTTCTGATGTTGAGCAAAAATATGGTTTGAATCGCTGTACATGTATGTACTGGTGTGTGTGTGTGTGTGTGTGTGTGTGTGTGTGTGTGTGTGTGTGTGTGTACACCAAATGAAGAAAGTTAAAACAAAACAAAACAAAACAAAAAAGCCACCCCAAAACAACAACTGTAAGTTGTAAAATGTGACTCACTTTTGCTAACAGGCGTAAAATAAGACTTTCGATAAGACGCGTCCAACGTAAGAGACCATAGATCTGTCTCCTGGGAATGTGTTGGTTGGAAATGACAATGTAGGTGTGTTTTT
>NC_134908.1:3098092-3100592 GCF_041734735.1 Babylonia areolata
CTCCTTTCTCTCTCTCCTCTCTCTCTCCCTCTCTCCCCCTCTCTCTCTTTCCCACCCTCTCTCCCTCTCTCTCCCACCCTCTCCTCTCTCTCTCTCTCTCCTTCCTCTCTCTCCCAACCCAGTTCATGGTATTATAGTGTGTTGACCTTTTTTGGGGTGATGTTTTTCACATTTTCTTTTAAATTATTATTCATCATTGTTACCGTTATGATGATCATGATTAACAGTTGTTGTTATTACGATCGGCTTCGGATCCACTCTGTTTACGCATACCCAGATTGAAACACTCCAGTGTTGGACGCCGTTCTTTTTCTCTGCCTCTGGACCTTGCAATTGGAATGAACTTCCT
Source organism: Babylonia areolata (assembly GCF_041734735.1). Taxonomy (NCBI): domain Eukaryota; kingdom Metazoa; phylum Mollusca; class Gastropoda; order Neogastropoda; family Buccinidae; genus Babylonia; species Babylonia areolata. The sequence goes on from NC_134908.1 coordinate 3,098,442, forward strand.
CTTTCGCTTCGTCAGGTCTCCGCACTCAGCTCTTTCAAGTCTTGGCCTTAAAACCCACCTCTTCACAAGATAGCCTCCCTGTCCCTGCCTCTTCCTTGTCTTCAGTTTCTTAAGTTTAAAAGTTATGCATGCGTGTGAATGACTGGTGCGAAAACGCTTTGATTTGTCTCTGCACAAGATTCAGCGCTATATAAATACTATCATTATTATTATCATTATTATTGCTGCTGCTGTTGTTGTTGTTGTTAGTAGTAGTAGTAGTAGAAGTGGTAGTAGTAGTAGTTGTAGCAGCAACAACAGCAGCAGAAGTAGTAGTAGTAGCAGCAGTGGTAGTAGTAGTCGCAGCAGTGGTAGTAGTAGTCGCAGCAGATGTAGTCATAGTAGTAGCAGCAGTAGTAGTAGTATTGTGTCGTGTTATCATCGTTTTATTCCCCTCATCCTCCTAATTATTATGACTACAATTACCACTATAATAACAATAATAACAACAATAACAACGATAATAATAATAATAATAATAATAATAATACTGATGATGATGATGATGATGATGATGATGATGATGATAAGCAGTAGTAGTAGTCGTAGTAGTAGTAGCAGTTGTAGTTGTTGTGTTGTGTTATCGTCACCATCATCATCGTCATCATCATCATCATCATTTTTTTCCCTATCTGCAAGTGTACTCTTTTTTTACTATCAAAACGGAGTGTGTGTGTGTGTGTGTGTGTGTGTGTGTGTGTGTGTGTGTGTGTGTGTGTGTGTGTGTGTGTGTGTGTGTGTGTGACTTGACTTGACTTGACTTGACTTGACTTGACTTGACTTCATTTATTGTCATAAAATCCCGAAGGATTAATAGACACAACAAAGAACAAAGGGAACAAAGAAATAAACGGTCATCTAATACGCATGCACTGAAATACATAGTTGGCAAGTGTTTTTTGACAGTCATCGCAGGTGAATAAATCACTTGGTTTTAGTATATTGTTTTGTATGTTTCTAGAGATCACATTTGATTGATGATCATACTGCTGTATAGTAGTGATTAGATGGCTTCGCAAATTATGTGTGTGTGTGTGTGTGTGTGTGTGTGTATTTTGTTTGTTTTGTTTTGTTTGTTTCTTTTTTTCAACAGAATTTTGCCGTGGATTCTGCATAATCATAATCATGAGACCTCGAAATCTCATCCCATCCAAAAGAAAAGAAATACTATCACCCAACAAAAAACCACCCACTCAAATTACAGTGCAGGAGGATGTAAAATTCCCGAGTCGGGTTTCGAACTTGAACGCTTGAACACTCAGTTACCACCAGACTCACAACGAGTGCACTTTTTTTGTCAGTGATGCAGAAACAAACACAGCAGGGTGTCAGATTGGATTATGCCGGTACTGAGAGAGCACTCTGTAGAGGGGGGGGGGGGGTGGGGGTGGTGGTGGTGGGGGGGGGGGGGGGAACCCGGAAATATTCTGGTGGTGGTTCCAGTTACAGGTACTATCGGATTCTTGTATTGTTGTTCTTTGATGTTGATGTGTGTGTGTGCGTGTGTGTGTGTGTGTGTGTGTGTGTGTGTGTGTGTGTGTGTGTGTGTGTGTGTGTCTTTTTATTTATTATTTTTGGCAAGTCGAATGTGTGCGTGCGTTCGAAACACTGCTGGAGTGTGTGTGTGTGTGTGTGTGTGTGTGTGTGTGTGTGTGTGTGTGTGTGTGTGTGTGTGTGTGTGTGTGTGTGTGTGTGTGTGTTGTATGTATATGTGTGTGTGTGTGTGTGTGTGTGTGTGTGTGTGTGTGTGTGTCTTTTTATTTATTATTTTGGCAAGTCGAATGTGTGCGTGCGTTCGAAACACTGCTGGAGTGTGTGTGTGTGTGTGTGTGTGTGTGTGTGTGTGTGTGTGTGTGTGTGTGTGTGTGTGTGTGTGAGAGAGAGAGAGAGAGAGAGAGAGAGAGAGAGACAGAAACAGAGACAGACACAGAGAGACAGAGAAAGAGAGATGCTTGCATTGAAAAAAAAAACATTTTAATCGAGACATGTCGTTACAGGATTATGACAAGGTGTCAGTTTTATACACAGACAGACAGACAGACAGACAGACAGACAGACAAGTACTGTGGCAGACAGGCAGGCAAAGAAATCGAAACAAGTGGGAAAGAAAGA
>NC_134908.1:3118092-3120592 GCF_041734735.1 Babylonia areolata
AGACAGATAGAGAGACAGAGAGAGACAGAGTGAGAGACAGAGAGAGAGAAAGAGACACAGAGAGAGACAGCGAGAGAGAGAGAGAGAGAGAGAGAGAGACAGACAGACAGACAGAAAGACAGAGAGAAAGAGAGAGAGAGAGACAGTGAGGAGAGATAGAGACAGAGATAGAGACAGACACAGACAGACACAGACAGACACAGACAGACAGAGACAGACAGACAGAGGCAGACAGTCACACAGAGAGAGAGAGAGAGAGACAGATACAGAGAGTCACACACAGAGAGACAGAGACAGATAGACAGACAGACCAACAGCGACACACACAGAGACAGACAGACAGACAGAGAGAGAGAGAGAGAGACAGTGAGGAGAGATAGAGAGAGAGACAGACAGACAGAGACAGACAGTCACACAAACAGAGAGAGATATAGATACAGTCACACAGAGAGAGACAGAGACAGACAGACAGACCAACAGCGACACACACAGAGACAGACAGACAGACACAGACACAGACAGACAGAGACAGACAGACAAAGAGAGAGACAGAGAAAAAGACAGACAGAGAGAGAGACCTTTTGTACGGTAATGCCTCCCTCTCTGTCTCTCCTTCTTGTCTTCTTCTGCTATTTTTGTCGTCCAGCGGCTGGCCAAAAAAGTTCTCCAAGGCGAAAGAGCTCCATCACTGGTCCTTTCGTATCTCCGCAGGCACGAGAGTAACCGAGAAGAAGAAGAAGAAGAAAAAAAAAGAAGAAAAAAGAAGGTAAGACAACTCCTGCTGAGCCGACGGCTTACAGACAAAAAAGAAGTTGTTCGCGATCCTTGAAAGGAGAGAGATAGGGGGTAGGGAGAGAGGGGAGAGAGAGAGAGAGGGGAGAGAGAAAGAGGGGAGAGAGAGGGGGAGAGAGAGGAGAGAGAGGGGGGAGAGAGAGAGAGAAAGAGAGGGGAGAGAGAGAGGGGAGAGAGAAAGAGAGGGGAGAGAGAGGGGGGAGAGAGAGAGAAAGAGAGGGGAGAGAGAGAGAGGGGGAGAGAGAAAGAGAGGGGAGAGAGAGAGGGGGAGAGAGAGAGAGAGAGAGGGGAGAGAGAGCGAGTGGAGAGAAAGAGGGTGGCAGGGAGAGAGGGGAAGAGTTTCAGTTTCAGTAGCTCAAGGAGGCGTCACTGCGTTCGGACAAATCCATATACGCTACACCACATCTGCCAAGCAGATGCCTGGCCCAACGCGCTTAGTCAGGCCTTGAGAAAAAAAAAAAGAAAAAAGAAAAAAAAAGGTGAATAAATAATAGATAAGCGTACATAGATAAGTAAATAAATACATAAATAGATAAATGATAATTATAATATGAAAAAAAGGTGGTGATAATAATAATAATAATAATAATAATAATAAATAAATAAATAAAAGTAGACATTAAGAAAAAAAGAAGACATGGCAGAACAGAAGAAAAGGAAGTAAAGAAAGGAAGGAAGGAGGGAAAGAGGAAAGAAGAGAAGGGATTAATATAGAAAGGAAAGAACGAAGAAATGAAGGGAGGGAAGGAAAGAAGGAAGGAAGAAAGGAAAGATGAAGAAAAGGAAGGAGAGAAGACAGAAGAAAAGGAAGAAGAAAAGAAGGGAAGAAGGAAGGGAGGAGGGAAGGAGAGAGGGGAGGAATAAAGAAAGGAAAGAAGGAAGGATGAAGCAAGGAAGGAAGGGAGAAACTTGAAAGAAGGGAGGAAGAATGGAGAGATGAAGAAAAGAAGAAAGGAAGGAAGGAAGGAGAGAAAAAGATGAGGGGGGTAGGGTCGGGGGGGGGGGGGGAGCCAGGCAAAGTAGACATTAAGAAAAGAAAGAAGAAAGGGCAGAACAGAAGAAAAGGAAGAAGAAAAGAAGGGTAGAAAGAAGGAAGGAGGGAAGAAGAGAGAGGAGAAATAAAGAAAGAGGGAAAGAACGAAGGAATGAAGGAAGGAGGATTGAAGGAGGGAAGGAAAGAAGGAAGGAAGGAGAGGAGACAGAAGAAAAGGAAGAGAAAAGAACGAAGGTATGAAGGAAGAAAGGAAGGAGGGAAGGAAGGAGGGAAAGAAGGAAGGAAGGTAGGAAGGAGGGATGGCGGGAAGGAAGGAAGGAAGGAAGGAAAAGACGAAGAAAAGAAGACCGGAGGGATTAAGGATGGAAGGAAGGAAGGAGGGAAGAAAGAAAAAAGGAGAGAAGGAAGGGGAATGAAAAAAAATGAAAGGGAAAAGGAAAAAAACAAGGTAGGATTAAAGGAAAGAAGGAAGAAAGAAAGAAAGAAAGAATAAAGGAAGGAGGGAAGGAAGAAAGAGGCAAGGAAGTAAGGAAGGAAGGAAATAATGTAGGAAGAAAGGAAGGAAGTCAAGAAGGAAGAAAGGAAGGAGTGAAGGAAAGAAAGAAAGGGTGGGGGGAAAAGAAAGAATGAAGGTAGGAAGAAAGGAGGGGGAAGAGAACAAAGGAGGAATAAAGGAAAGAAGGAAGAAAGGAAGAAAGAAAGAAAGGAAAGGAA
>NC_134908.1:3128092-3135592 GCF_041734735.1 Babylonia areolata
TGGGGGTGGGGAGAGAGGTCTTAGAGAAAGAGGATGGTGTGTGTGTGGTGGGGTGGGGGTGGGGGAGAGAGGTCTTAGAGGAAGAGGATGGTGTGTGTGTGGTGGGGGTGTGGTGGGGGTGGGGGAGAGAGGTCTTAGAGGAAGAGGATGGTGTGTGTGTGGTGGGGTGGGGGTGGGGGTGAGAGGTCTTAGAGGAAGAGGATGGTGTGTGTGTGGTGGGGTGGGGGTGGAGGTGGGGGAGAGAGGTCTTAGAGGAAGAGGATGGTGTGTGTGTGTGGGGTGGGGGTGGAGGTGGGGAGGAGGTCTTAGAGGAAGAGGATGGTGTGTGTGTGGTGGGGTGGGGGTGGGGGTGGCGGAGAGAGGTCTTAGAGGAAGAGGATGGTGTGTGTGTGGTGGGGTGGGGGTGGGGGTGGCGGAGAGAGGTCTTAGAGGAAGAGGATGGTGTGTGTGTGGTGGGGTGGGGGTGGGGGTGGGGGAGAGAGATCTTAGAGGAAGATGATGGTGTGTGTGTGGTGGGGGTGGGGGTGGGGGAGAGAGATCTTAGAGGAAGAGGATGGTGTGTGTGTGGTGGGGTGGGGGGAGGGGGTGGGGGAGAGAGGTCTTAGGGGAAGAGGATGGTGTGTGTGGTGGGGTGGGGGTGGGGGTGGGGGAGAGAGATCTTAGAGGAAGAGGATGGTGTGTGTGTGTGGTGGGGTGGGGGTGGGGGTGAGAGGTCTTAGAGGAAGAGGATGGTGTGTGTGTGGTGGGGTGGGGGTGGAGGTGGGGGAGAGAGGTCTTAGAGGAAGAGGATGGTGTGTGTGTGTGGGGTGGGGTGGAGGTGGGGAGGAGGTCTTAGAGGAAGAGGATGGTGTGTGTGTGGTGGGGTGGGGGGTGGGGGTGGCGGAGAGAGGTCTTAGAGGAAGAGGATGGTGTGTGTGTGGTGGGGTGGGGGTGGGGGTGGGGGAGAGAGGTCTTAGGGGAAGAGGATGGTGTGTGTGGTGGGGTGGGGGTGGGGGTGGGGGAGAGAGATCTTAGAGGAAGAGGATGGTGTGTGTGTGGTGGGGGTGTGGGTGGGGGTGGGGGAGAGAGGTCTTAGAGGAAGAGGATGGTGTGTATGTGGTGGGGGTGGGTGGGGGTGGGGGGAGAGAGGTCTTAGAGAAAGAGGATGGTGTGTGTGTGTGGTGGGGTGGGGGTGGAGGTGGGGAGGAGGTCTTAGAGAAAGAGGATGGTGTGTGTGTGGTGGGGGTGCGGGTGGGGGAGAGAGGTCTTAGGGAAAGAGGATGGTGTGTGTGTGTGGTGGGGGTGGAGGTGGGGGAGAGAGATCTTAGAGGAAGAGGATGGTGTGTGTGTGGTGGGGGTGGAGGTGGGGGAGAGAGATCTTAGAGGAAGAGGATGGTGTGTGTGTGTGGTGGGGTGGGGGTGGAGGTGGGGAGGAGGTCTTAGAGGAAGAGGATGGTGTGTGTGGTGGGGTGGGGGTGGGGGTGGGGGAGAGAGATCTTAGAGGAAGAGGATGGTGTGTGTGTGGTGGGGGGTGGGGGAGGTGGGGGTGGAGGTGGGGAGGAGGTCTTTTGGAAAGAGGATGATGTGTGTGTGGTGGGGATGGAGGTGGGGGAGAGAGGTCTTAGGGGAAGAGGATGGTGTTTGTGGTGGGGTGGGGGTGGGGGTGGGGGAGAGAGATCTTAGAGGAAGAGGATGGTGTGTGTGTGGTGGGGGTGGGAGTGGGGGTGGGGGGAGAGAGGTCTTAGAGGAAGAGGATGGTGTGTGTGTGGTGGGGGTGGGAGTGGGGGTGGGGGAGAGAGGTCAGAGAAAGAGGATGGTGTGTGTGTGGTGGGGGTGGGAGTGGGGGTGTGGGAGAGAGGTCTTAGAGGAAGAGGATGGTGTGTGTGTGGTGGGGGTGGGGGTGGGGGTGGGGGAGAGAGATCTTAGAGGAAGAGGATGGTGTGTGTGTGGTGGGGGTGGGGGTGGGGGAGAGAGGTCTTAGGGGAAGAGGATGGTGTGTGTGTGGTGGGGTGGGGTGGAGGTGGGGGAGAGAGATCTTAGAGGAAGAGGATGGTGTGTGTGTGTGGTGGGGGTGGGGGTGGGGGAGAGAGGTCTTAGAGGAAGAGGATGGTGTGTGTGTGGTGGGGGTGGGGGTGGGGGAGAGAGGTCTTAGAGGAAGAGGATGGTGTGTGTGTGGTGGGGGTGGGGGTGGGGAAGAGAGGTCTTAGAGGAAGAGGATGGTGTGTGTGTGGTGGGGTGGGGGTGGGGAGGAGAGGTCTTAGAGGAAGAGGATGGTGTCTGTGTGGTGGGGTGGGGGTGGGGGTGGGGGAGAGAGGTCTTAGAGGAAGAGGATGGTGTGTGTGTGGTGGGGTGGGGGAGAGAGGTCTTAGGGGAAGAGGATGGTGTGTGTGGGGTGGGGTGGGGGTGGGGGAGAGAGGTCTTAGAGGAAGAGGATGGTGTGTGTGTGGTGGGGGTGGGGGAGAGAGGTCTTAGGGGAAGAGGATGGTGTGTGTGTGGTGGGGTGGGGTGGGGGTGGGGGAGAGAGATCTTAGAGGAAGAGGATGGTGTGTGTGTGGTGGGGTGGGGGTGGGGGAGAGAGGTCTTAGAGGAAGAGGATGGTGTGTGTGTGGTGGGGTGGGGGAGAGAGGTCTTAGGGGAAGAGGATGGTGTGTGTGGGGTGGGGTGGGGGTGGGGGAGAGAGATCTTAGGGGAAGAGGATGGTGTGTGTGGGGTGGGGTGGGGGTGGGGGAGAGAGATCTTAGGGGAAGAGGATGGTGTGTGTGTGGTGGGGTGGGGGTGGGGGAGAGAGATCTTAGAGGAAGAGGATGGTGTGTGTGTGGTGGGGTGGGGGTGGGGGAGAGAGGTCTTAGAGGAAGAGGATGGTGTGTGTGTGGTGGGGGTGGGGGAGAGAGGTCTTAGGGGAAGAGGATGGTGTGTGTGTGGTGGGGTGGGGGTGGGGGTGGGGGAGAGAGATCTTAGAGGAAGAGGATGGTGTGTGTGTGGTGGGGTGTGGGTGGGGGTGGGGGAGAGAGGTCTTAGAGGAAGAGGATGGTGTGTATGTGGTGGGGGTGGGTGGGGGTGGGGGAGAGAGGTCTTAGAGAAAGAGGATGGTGTGTGTGTGTGGTGGGGTGGGGGTGGAGGTGGGGAGGAGGTCTTAGAGAAAGAGGATGGTGTGTGTGTGGTGGGGGTGCGGGTGGGGGAGAGAGGTCTTAGGGAAAGAGGATGGTGTGTGTGTGTGGTGGGGGGTGGAGGTGGGGGAGAGAGATCTTAGAGGAAGAGGATGGTGTGTGTGTGGTGGGGGTGGAGGTGGGGGAGAGAGATCTTAGAGGAAGAGGATGGTGTGTGTGTGTGGTGGGGTGGGGGTGGAGGTGGGGAGGAGGTCTTAGAGGAAGAGGATGGTGTGTGTGGTGGGGTGGGGGTGGGGGTGGGGGAGAGAGATCTTAGAGGAAGAGGATGGTGTGTGTGTGGTGGGGGTGGGGGAGGTGGGGGTGGAGGTGGGGAGGAGGTCTTTTGGAAAGAGGATGATGTGTGTGTGGTGGGGATGGAGGTGGGGGAGAGAGGTCTTAGGGGAAGAGGATGGTGTTTGTGGTGGGGTGGGGGTGGGGGTGGGGGAGAGAGATCTTAGAGGAAGAGGATGGTGTGTGTGTGGTGGGGGTGGGAGTGGGGGTGGGGGAGAGAGGTCTTAGAGGAAGAGGATGGTGTGTGTGTGGTGGGGGTGGGAGTGGGGGTGGGGGAGAGAGGTCAGAGAAAGAGGATGGTGTGTGTGTGGTGGGGGTGGGAGTGGGGGTGTGGGAGAGAGGTCTTAGAGGAAGAGGATGGTGTGTGTGTGGTGGGGGTGGGGGTGGGGGTGGGGGAGAGAGATCTTAGAGGAAGAGGATGGTGTGTGTGTGGTGGGGGTGGGGGTGGGGGAGAGAGGTCTTAGGGGAAGAGGATGGTGTGTGTGTGGTGGGGTGGGGTGGAGGTGGGGGAGAGAGATCTTAGAGGAAGAGGATGGTGTGTGTGTGGTGGGGGTGGGGGTGGGGGAGAGAGGTCTTAGAGGAAGAGGATGGTGTGTGTGTGGTGGGGGTGGGGGTGGGGGAGAGAGGTCTTAGAGGAAGAGGATGGTGTGTGTGTGGTGGGGGTGGGGGTGGGGAAGAGAGGTCTTAGAGGAAGAGGATGGTGTGTGTGTGGTGGGGTGGGGGTGGGGAGGAGAGGTCTTAGAGGAAGAGGATGGTGTCTGTGTGGTGGGGTGGGGGTGGGGGTGGGGGAGAGAGGTCTTAGAGGAAGAGGATGGTGTGTGTGTGGTGGGGTGGGGGGAGAGAGGTCTTAGGGGAAGAGGATGGTGTGTGTGGGGTGGGGTGGGGGTGGGGGAGAGAGGTCTTAGAGGAAGAGGATGGTGTGTGTGTGGTGGGGGTGGGGGAGAGAGGTCTTAGGGGAAGAGGATGGTGTGTGTGTGGTGGGGTGGGGTGGGGGTGGGGGAGAGAGATCTTAGAGGAAGAGGATGGTGTGTGTGTGGTGGGGTGGGGGGTGGGGGAGAGAGGTCTTAGAGGAAGAGGATGGTGTGTGTGTGGTGGGGTGGGGGAGAGAGGTCTTAGGGGAAGAGGATGGTGTGTGTGGGGTGGGGTGGGGGTGGGGGAGAGAGATCTTAGGGGAAGAGGATGGTGTGTGTGGGGTGGGGTGGGGGTGGGGGAGAGAGATCTTAGGGGAAGAGGATGGTGTGTGTGTGGTGGGGTGGGGGTGGGGGAGAGAGATCTTAGAGGAAGAGGATGGTGTGTGTGTGGTGGGGTGGGGGTGGGGGAGAGAGGTCTTAGAGGAAGAGGATGGTGTGTGTGTGGTGGGGGTGGGGGAGAGAGGTCTTAGGGGAAGAGGATGGTGTGTGTGTGGTGGGGTGGGGTGGGGGGTGGGGGAGAGAGATCTTAGAGGAAGAGGATGGTGTGTGTGTGGTGGGGTGGGGGTGGGGGAGAGAGGTCTTAGAGGAAGAGGATGGTGTGTGTGTGGTGGGGTGGGGGAGAGAGGTCTTAGGGGAAGAGGATGGTGTGTGTGGGGTGGGGTGGGGGTGGGGGAGAGAGATCTTAGGGGAAGAGGATGGTGTGTGTGGGGTGGGGGTGGGGGTGGGGGAGAGAGATCTTAGGGGAAGAGGATGGTGTGTGTGGGGTGGGGTGGGGGTGGGGGAGAGAGGTCTTAGAGAAAGAGGATGGTGTGTGTGTGGTGGGGGTGGGGGAGAGAGGTCTTAGAGGAAGAGGATGGTGTGTGTGTGGTGGGGGTGGGGGTGGGGGGAGAGAGGTCTTAGAGAAAGAGGATGGTGTGTGTGTGGTGGGGGTGGGAGTGGGGGTGGGGGAGAGAGGTCTTAGAGGAAGAGGATGGTGGGTGTGTGGTGGGGGTGGGAGTGGGGGTGGGGTGGAGAGAGATCTTAGAGGAAGAGGATGGTGTGTATGTGGTGGGGGGAGGGGGTGGGGGTGGGGGAGAGAGGTCTTAGAGGAAGAGGATGGTGTGTGTGTGGTGGGGGGAGGGGGGGTGGTGGGGGAGAGAGGTCTTAGGGAAAGAGGATGGTGTGTGTGTGGTGGGGTGGGGTGGAGGTGGGGGAGAGAGGTCTTAGGGGAAGAGGATGGTGTGTGTGTGGTGGGGTGGGGGTGGGGGTGGGGGAGAGAGGTCTTAGAGGAAGAGAATGGTGTGTGTGTGGTGGGGGTGGGGGTGGGCGTGGGGGGAGGTCTTAGAGGAAGAGGATGGTGTGTGTGTGGTGGGGTGGGGGTGGAGGTGGGGAGAGAGATCTTAGAGGAAGAGGATGGTGTGTGTGTGGTGGGGTGGGGGTGGAGGTGGGGAGAGAGATCTTAGAGGAAGAGGATGGTGTGTGTGTGGTGGGGTGGAGGTGGGGGAGAGAGGTCTTAGAGGAAGAGAATGGTGTGTGTGTGGTGGGGTGGGGGTGGAGGTGGGGAGGAGGTCTTAGGGAAAGAGGATGGTGTGTGTGTGTGGTGGGGGTGGGGGTGGGTGGGGCGGAGAGGTCTTAGGGAAAGAGGATGGTGTGTGTGTGGTGGGGCTGGGGGTGGGGGAGAGAGGTCTTAGAGGAAGAGGATGGTGTGTGTGTGGTGGGGGTGGGGGTGGGGGAGAGAGGTCTTAGAGGAAGAGGATGGTGTGTGTGTGGTGGGGGTGGGGGAGAGAGGTCTTAGAGGAAGAGGATGGTGTCTGTGTGGTGGGGTGGGGGGTGGAGGTGGGGGAGAGAGGTCTTAGGGGAAGAGGGTGTGTGTGGTGGGGTGGGGGTGGAGGTGGGGAGGAGGTCTTAGGGAAAGAGGATGGTGTGTGTGTGGTGGGGGTGGGTGGGGGTTGGGGAGAGAGGTCTTAGAGGAAGAGGATGGTGTGTGTGTGGTGGGGTGGGGGTGGGGGTGGGGGAGAGAGGTCTTAGAGGAAGAGGATGGTGTGTGTGTGGTGGGGTGGGGGTGGAGGTGGGGAGAGAGATCTTAGAGGAAGAGGATGGTGTGTGTGTGGTGGGGTGGGGGTGGAGGTGGGGAGAGAGATCTTAGAGGAAGAGGATGGTGTGTGTGTGGTGGGGTGGAGGTGGGGGAGAGAGGTCTTAGAGGAAGAGAATGGTGTGTGTGTGGTGGGGTGGGGGTGGAGGTGGGGAGGAGGTCTTAGGGAAAGAGGATGGTGTGTGTGTGTGGTGGGGTGGGGGTGGGTGGGGCGGAGAGGTCTTAGGGAAAGAGGATGGTGTGTGTGTGGTGGGGCTGGGGGTGGGGGAGAGAGGTCTTAGAGGAAGAGGATGGTGTGTGTGTGGTGGGGGTGGGGGAGAGAGGTCTTAGAGGAAGAGGATGGTGTCTGTGTGGTGGGGTGGGGGTGGAGGTGGGGGAGAGAGGTCTTAGGGGAAGAGGGTGTGTGTGGTGGGGTGGGGGTGGAGGTGGGGAGGAGGTCTTAGGGAAAGAGGATGGTGTGTGTGTGGTGGGGGTGGGTGGGGGGTGGGGGAGAGAGGTCTTAGAGGAAGAGGATGGTGTGTGTGTGGTGGGGTGGGGGTGGGGGTGGGGGAGAGAGGTCTTAGAGGAAGAGGATGGTGTGTGTGGTGGGGTGGGTGGGGGTGAGGAGGAGAGATCTTAAGGGAAGAGAGTAGTGTGTGTGTGTGGGGGGGGGGGAGAGAGGTCTTTGGGGAAGAGGATAGTGTGTGTTGGGTGAGGTGGGGGAGGAGGTCTTAGAGAAAGAGGGTGGTGTGTGTGTGGGGGGGGGGGGAGGAGGGGAGAATGTTGTGGGGTGGATGAGGGGGTGAGAGTGGTGTGTTTGTGAGTGTGTGTGTGTGTGTGTTTGTGTGTGTGTGTGTGTGTGTTGTGTGTGTTGTGTGTGTGTGTGTGTTGTGTGTGTGTGTGTTAATGTGCGTGTGTGTGTTAGCGTGTTAATGTGTGTGTATGTGTGTGTAGGTGGGGGGATGGAGGCTGTTGTGGAATGGCTGAGGAGGTGAGGTCTGTGTGTGCGTGTGTGTGTGTGTGTGTTGTGTGTGTGTGTGTGTGTGTGTGTGTGTGCGTGCGTGCGTGCGTGCGCGACAGGCTGTCTCTTGTCGCTGGAAAGAGGACACATGATGGCCATTGC
>NC_134908.1:3145592-3150592 GCF_041734735.1 Babylonia areolata
GAAGTGTGTGTGTGTGTGTCTGGCACTCTGTCTTGAGACAAAGTAGTTCATTGGAGGGGTATCGAGAGAGAGAGAGAGCGAGCGAGAGAGAGAGAGAGAGAGAGAGAGAGAGAGAGAGAAGTGAGAGGGTAGGAGAAAGAGAGAGAGAGAAGTGAGAGGGTAGGAGAAAGAGAGAGATATGTGAGAGGTAAGGAGAAAGAGATAGGGAGAGAAGTGAGAGGTAAGGAGAAAGAGATAGGGAGAGAGAGTGGGGGGTAAGGAGAAGAGAGAGAGAGAGAGAGAGAGAGAGAGGTGAGAGGGAAGGAGAAAGAGAGAGAGAAGTGAGAGAGAGAGAGAGGTGAGAGGGAAGGAGAAAGAGAGAGAGAAGTGAGAGAGAGAGAGAGAGAGAAGTGAGAGGGAAGGAGAAAGAGAGAGAGATGTGAGAGGTAAGGAGAAAGAGATAGGGAGAGAGAGTGGGGGGTAAGGAGAAAGAGAGAGAGAGAGAAAAAGAGAGAGAAAGAAACTTGAGGATGTGTCTGGCACTCTGTCTTGAGGCAAAGCGGTTCGTTGGGAGAGAGAGAGAGAGAAGTGAGAGGGAAGGAGAAAGAGAGAGAGAGAGATGTGAGAGGGAAGGAGAAAGTGATAGGGAGAGAGAGAGAAAAACTTGAGGATGTGTCTGGCACTCTGTCTTAAGGCAAAGTGGTTCGTTGGGGGCGAGGGGGTGGGGAGAGAGAGAGAGAGAGAGAGAGAGAGAGAGAGAGAGAGAGAGAGGAGAGAGAGAGAGAGAGAGAGAGAGAAAGAAACTTGAGGATGTGTCTGGCACTCTGTCTTGAGGCAAAGTGGTTCGTTAGGGGGGGGGAGGGGGGTGGGGAGAGAGAGAGAGAGAGAGAGAGAGAGAGAGAGAGAGAGACAGAGAGACGATAGAGAAACAAAGAAAGCAGGAGAGAAAGAGAGACACTGAGAAAGAAAGAAACAGAGAGACGGGGAGATAAAAGACAGAGATACAGACAGACAGACAGACAGACAGACAGAGCCAGAGATAGTGAGAGAGATAGGGACAGAGAGAGACAGAAAGTGGGTAGTGAGAGAGAGGGAAGGAGAAAGAGACTGAGAATGATGGAGAGACAGAGACAGAGATAGAGACAGACAGACAGACAGACAGACAGAGCCAGAGTTAGTGAGAGAGATAGGGACAGAGAGAGACAGAAAGTGGGTAGTGAGAGAGAGGGAAGGAGAAAGAGACTGAGAATGATGGAGAGAGAGACAGAGATACAGACAGACAGACAGACAGACAGACAGAGCCAGAGTTAGTGAGAGAGATAGGGACAGAGAGAGACAGAAAGTGGGGTAGTGAGAGAGAGGGAAGGAGAAAGAGACTGAGAATGATGGAGAGAGAGACAGAGATAGAGACAGACAGACAGACAGACAGACAGAGCCCAGAGTTAGTGAGAGAGATAGGGACAGGGAGAGACAGAAAGTGGGTAGTGAGAGAGAGGGAAGGAGAAAGAGACTGAGAATGATGGAGAGAGAGAGACAGAGATAGAGACAGGGAGAAACGCAAAAAAGAAAGAAATCTTAACGAGAAAGAGAGAGAACGTTTTTTGCGGGGAGTGAGAGAAGGAGAGAGAGATAGGGAGAGAGATGAGTGATGGGAGAGGACAGAGAGAAAGAGACAGGGAGAGAAAGAAAATGGGGGGAGAGAAGAAAGAGGTTAAGATAGTAGGTGGGGGGGTAAGGAGAAAGAGATAGAGAGAGAGAGAGTGGGGGGTAAGGAGAAAGAGATAGGGGGAGAGAGAGAGAGAAAGAAACTTGAGGATGTGTCTAGCACTCTGTCTTGAGGCAAAGTGGTTCGTTGAGAGAGAGAGAGAGAGAGAGAGAGAGAGAGAGACGATAGAGAAACAAAGAAAGCAGGAGAGAAAGAGAGACACTGAGAAAGAAAGAAACAGAGAGACGGGGAGATAAAAGACAGAGATAGAGACAGACAGACAGACAGACAGAGCCAGAGTTAGTGAGAGAGTTAGGGACAGAGAGAGACAGAAAGTGGGTAGTGAGAGAGAGGGAAGGAGAAAGAGACTGAGAATGATGGAGAGAGAGACAGAGATAGAGACAGACAGACAGACTGACAGACAGAGCCAGAGTTAGTGAGAGAGACAGGGACAGGGAGAGACAGAAAGTGGGTAGTGAGAGAGAGGGAAGGAGAAAGAGACTGAGAATGATGGAGAGAGAGACAGAGACAGAGACAGACAGACAGACAGACAGACAGAGCCAGAGTTAGTGAGAGAGATAGGGACAGAGAGAGACAGAAAGTGGGTAGTGAGAGAGAGGGAAGGAGAAAGAGACTGAGAATGATGGAGAGAGAGACAGAGATAGAGACAGACAGACAGACAGACAGACAGAGCCAGAGTTAGTGAGAGAGATAGGGACAGAGAGAGACAGAAAGTGGGTAGTGAGAGAGAGGGAGAGGAAGAAGGAGACTGAGAATGATGGAGAGAGAGAGACAGAGATAGAGACAGGGAGAAACGCAAAAAAGAAAGAAATCTTAACGAGAGAAAGAGAGACATCGAACTCGAACACGAACCCGGACATTATAACGACTAGGCCTTTTATGCCCGTGTCAAGGGGGTGGGTAGTGAGAGAGAGAGAGAGAGAGAGAGGAGAGAGAGAGAGAGAGAGAGAGGAGAGAGACTGAGAATGATGGAGAGAGAGACAGAGACAGAGATAGAGACAGGGAGAAACGCAAAAAAGAAAGAAATCTTAACGAGAGAAAGAGAGAGAACTCGAACTCGAACACGAACCCGGACATTATAACGACTAGGCCTTTTTTTTTTGCCTGTGTCAAGGGGGTGGGTAGTAAGAGAGAGAGAGAGAGAGAGAGAGAGAGAGAGAGAGTGGGGGGGGGGAGGGAGACAGAGACAGAGGCAGAGACAGAGAGAAACGCGAAAAGAAAGAAATGATAGCGTCACATCGACAACAAAACAATAAACAAACAAGAGAGGGGGGAAAAAAAAAGCAAGAAAAAAAAAAGCATCAGCTGGAAAACTAGGTCAAGCGGAAAATAAGAGGAGAGAGTTTTGAGGTTGAAACAGTAGGTCAGGGTGGAAACAAAATAGTGGAAGAGAGAGAGAGAGAGAGAGTCAGAGACAGAGACAGACAGACAGACAGACAGACAGACAGACAGACAGACAGACAGAGAGAAGATGATGAAAGAGAAAGGGGCAGAAAGAGAAATAGAGCGAAAGACAGAGAGAGAGGGGGAGAGAGAGACAGACAGACAGACAGAGACAAAGAGAGAGAGAGAGAGACAGAAAGAGACAGAGAAAGAGACACAGACAGAGACAGAGAGAGACAGAAAAAGAGACACAGAGAGAGGAAGAGAGAGAGAGAGGGAGAGACAGAGACAGAGAGAGAGGAAGAGAGACAGAGAGAGACAGAAAAAGAGACACAGAGAGAGAGGCAGAGACAGAGAGAGAGACAGAGAGAGAGGAAGAGAGACAGAGAGAGACAGAAAAAGATACACAGAGAGAGACAGGGAGAGAGGAAGAGAGACAGAGAGAGAGAGAGAGGGAAAGAGACAGAGAGAGAGAGGGAGAGAGACACAGAGAGAGGGAGAGAGAGAGAGAAAGAGACACACAGAGAGAAAGAGAGAGACACACACACACACAGAGGAAGAGAGAGAGAAAAGGGAAGAGAGAGAAATTGGCCGAAAGAGAGAGAGAGAGAAAGAAAGAAAGAAAGAAGGGAGGAAAGAGACAGAGAGAGGAATAGAGCAGTAGAGAGACATAGAGAGACAGACAGACAGACAGACAGACAGACAGGCATGTAGGTAGATAAACAAGAGACAGACAGGCAGACAGACAGACAGACAGACAGGCAGAGACAGACGCAGAGAGAGAGAGAGAGAGAGAACGAGATCTAGGAGAAAGTGGCATTTGGAGACAGACAGACAAACAGACACACATACAGACATACATACATACAGACAGACACAGACAAGAAGACAGAGAGACAGAGACAGGGAGAAATCTTAGCACAATGTAAAAATATAAAATAAAATAAAATAAAATAAAATAAAATAAAAAGGTTTCAGGTAGCCAGGAAGCCATTACTTCGCTGCAAAGGAAGATTGTTAACGAAATCTTGCCACAGGCAGATGAGACAAGACGACCTTTGAAGAAATTTTTTAAAGAGAAAGATAGATAGATAGATAGATAGGGGTGAGGAGGGGAGGTGGGGGTAGGGGTAAGGGAGGGAGAGAGAGGGAGAGAAAGAGAGGGAGAGAGAGGGAGAGAAGGAGAGACAGAGGGGAGGAAGAGAGGGGGAGAGAGAGGGGGGGAAAGAGAGAGGGAGAGAGAAGGGGGACAGGGAGGGAGAGAGAGGGGTGAGGAGAGAGGAGGGAGAGAGAGAGAGGGAGAGAGAGGGGAGACAGAGAGGGGGAGAGAGAGAGGGGGGGACAGGGAGGGAGAGAGCGTGAAAGAGAGAGAGGGATAGAGAGAGAGAGCATGAAAGAGAGAGAGGGAGGGAGAGAGAGGGGGAGAGAGAGAGCGTGAGAGAGAGAGCATGAAAGAGAGAGAGGGAGGGAGAGAGAGGGGAGACAGAGAGGGGGAGAGAGAGAGGGGGGGACAGGGAGGGAGAGAGCGTGAAAGAGAGAGAGGGAGAGAGAGAGAGCATGAAAGAGAGAGAGGGAGGGAGAGGGGGAGGGAGAGAGAGAGAGAGAGCGTGAGAGAGAGAGAGAGCATGAAAGAGAGAGAGGGAGGGAGAGAGAGGGGTGAGGAGAGAGGAGGGAGAGAGAGAGAGGGGAGACAGAGAGGGGGAGAGAGAGAGAGGGGGACAGGGAGGGAGAGAGCGTGAAAGAGAGAGAGGGAGAGAGAGAGAGAGCATGAAAGAGAGAGAGGGAGGGAGAGAGAGGGGAGAGAGAGAAAGAGAGAGCCTGAGGCGCGAGAGGAGGCAATATTATAACAGGAAAATCACAGAAAAAAATAACCGAAACCATTTCATTATTCTTCACTGGGTTAACTAGCGCG
>NC_134908.1:3155592-3163092 GCF_041734735.1 Babylonia areolata
TATCTATTATTTATTCACCTTTTTTTCTCAAGGCCTGACTAAGCGCGTTGGGCTACGCCGCTGGTCAGGCATCTGCTTGGCAGATGTGGTGCAGCGTATATGGATTTGTCCGAACGCAGTGACGCCTCCTTGAGCTACTGAAACTGAAACTGTTGGCATCTAATTACGAGTATTGACTTTCACTTTTTGAATGCTATCAATTACGATAAATAGATTAAACGTGAAAAGAGGGTGGGGGAAAAAAGGGGGTGCATGGTTAGATCTGCCCGAAACAGGATATATCATGGACAAGCCATTATTGTCGTTAGTAGGGGGGCTTAGTAGGTGGTGTCCTAAGTACGTTGAATCAGAACAGGCACCACTGAACACCACCGAAGTGACTCAGCAGCAGTGCAGGGTCTCCTCTGCTGTGTGGCCTCCTGGCGACCTAACATCGATAGTTCCCTGCGAACCCGGGTGTGGCCGTGTACGGGGAAATCTAAATGAGCGGCGTGGGAGTAATGCCACTGAAATGGTGCAGATGATGGGGCAGCAAAAAGAAAAAAAAAAGAAAAAAAGAAAAAAAAAAGGATATATCATGGACAGTGGAATCAAGAACGAACATTTAGATTTACTAGCAGCACAATTAAAGAAAAAGGAGGAGTCTGTATTATACTCCATGTTTGGTGATACATATACTGTACCATGTCAAACTGATGTAAACTAGGCCTATCGGTTTACTCTGCTTTTTTGGCCAAATTTCGCGCGGCTAACAGTGAAAAGACGTCCCGTCTTGCTCTGGTCCGCTGCTCTAAGCCAGTCAAGTGCAATTAGAGAAAACAAAATACTTCAAAGACTTCTTAAAATGGGAAATCGTTAGTTCAATAAAAGAAACGGCTGGTTTTGTTTTTTTTTGTTTTTTTTTTTTAAGCCAAACACATCAACGATCCAAGAGACTGTTGGTGATATTCTTTTTTCTTCTTCGTTGATCAATCAAATCAAACGGAGTGACGAGGTGTTAGCCCAAGCTTTTTTTTTCGAAATTCTTCTCTTTTTCGTACAATGTGAGAAAGTGTGAAGGGTGGGGCGTGGGGGGGGGGGGTGGGGGGGGGGAGGTTGGGCGGGGTGGTGGCGGAGGGAGGGTGGAATGGGGGTACGGGGGGGGGGGGGGTGGGGGGGGGGGGAGGGAGCTCACGCGCTGTCTCACACTTCACGAGAGAGCATGAGTTTTCGAGAAGAGCGTGATCGTTCTCTTACTGCAACTCTCTGTCTCTGCCTCTCTGTCTCTGTCTCTCTCTGTCTCTGTCTCTCTCTGTCTCTGTCTCTCTCTGTCTCTGTCTCTCTCTCTCTCTGTCTCTGTCTCTGTCTCTCTGTCTCTGTCTCTCTCTGTCTCTCTCTCTCTGCCTCTGTCTCTGTCTCTCTGTCTCTCTGCCTCTGTCTCTGTCTATCTCTGTCTCTCTGTCTCTGTCTCTCTGTCTCTGCCTCTGTCTCTGTCTCTCTCTGTCTCTGTCGCTCTCTCTGTCTCTCTGTCTCTCTCTGTCTCTGTCTCTCTATCTCTGTCTCTGTCTCTGTCTCTCTCTCTGTCTCTCTCTGTCTCTGTCTCTGTCTCTCTGTCTCTGTCTCTCTGCCTCTGTCTCTCTGTCTCTGTCTCTCTCCGTCTCTGTCTCTCTGTCTCTGTCTCTCTCCGTCTCTGTCTCTCTCTGTCTCTGTCTCTCTGCCTCTGTCTCTGTCTCTCTATCTCTGTCTCTCTGTCTCTCTCTCTGTCTCTCTGTCTCTCTCTGCCTCTGTCTCTGTCTGTCTGTCTCTGTCTCTCTCTGTCTCTGTCTGTCTCTCTCTCTCTCTCTCTCTCTCTCTCGCAGTAGTTGCAAACCTCATACTTTCTTGCAATTTGTCAGAAGGTTTCGGAAGTTAACCTTAGTTCTGTTTGAAATCTATGAACGCTAACAGAAACATAATTATCAACAATTGATGCAGCGTTCTAAATGGATATCACAGGGGGAAACAAATTGCTCTACAACATCAGAAATTATTCTGGCCTTTTTTTCCCGCTTCTTACGCGAGGGTAGATTATTGTGAAACAACTGTTTCTGTCACATTTATGTATAGAAGTGCGAGGGAAAAGTTGTTTTCGACATTATTCTCAACATCCCTCTTGAAAGATCAGCGTCACCTATTGAATTTTTTTTTTTTTGTATGCATTATACGCATTGCCATAATAATAAATCAATTAAATAATTATTATATCTACATAGCGCTGAATCTTGTGCAGAGACAAATCAAAGCGCTTTCTCACCAGTCATTCTCACGCATGCATAACTCTAAAACTGGAAAAACTGAAGACAAGGAAGAGGCAGGGGAGGGAGGTTATTTCGGGAAGAGGTGGGTTTTAAGGCCAAACTTGAAAGAAAGAGCTGAGTGCGGAGACCTGACGAAGCGAAAGAGGAAGTTCATTCCAACTGCAAAGTCCAGAGACAGAGAAAGAACGGCGGCCAACAGTCGAGCGTTTGAATCTGGGTATGCGTAAACAGAGTGGATCCGAAGCCGATCGTAGAGAGCGAGGTGGAGTGTAGAGGTGAAGGCAGCCACAGAGATAGGAAGGGGCAGATTTGTGAATACATTTATAACATAGAGTGCTGATTTTGTACTTTATTCTGTGTGAGATAATTGAATCGAAGAATAAGAACAAGAAACGACAAAATCAAAAAGAGCGAGACCCAGACGAAACACGAAGAACAAGAAATAGAAGACACTGGGAGGGTATCACCTAACAATACTTTTAACTCCCTCAGTACGGCCAGTCCTCTCTTCTCCTCTACACAGACCCCTCGGATGTCCAGTGGGTGTCTGAATGACCCAACCTTTAGCTTCCGTCGTCAGAATTGTGGTATTCTTTGTCAACATTCACCTCTTCAGTATAAGAGCCTTCCGCTTGCAATATTTTGATGATGGTAATTAGGGTGAAACGCTGTTAACGTCGTCTCTTTCGCCGTTCGTATGGAGAGAGTTAAGACGAAGACGAAGAGAGAAAAATAGACTAGATAAAAAAAAAAAAAAGGAAAAGGACAGACAGACATGAAATCTAGGACACCAGCCAGCCCTCAGGTTTCTGGCAGCCATGACGACAACGGAAAAGAAGATGGTGGCGAAGTCTCGCGAAGTAACGCGATACTGCACGGCCTTTGTGACGGATTGGCTTACAGCAACAACAACAACAACAACAAAAAAGCCAAAGAAAGAGAGAGAGGTTGCACAGAGAGAGAGAGAGACAGAGAAAGAGACAGACAGACAGAAGAAGACAGAGAAACAGAAAAAGAGAGACAGAGACAGAGAGACAGAGAAACAGCGACAGAGAGAGAGAGACACAGAGAGAGAGAGAGAGAGAGGTTCCTTCAAGAAACAAAATCGATATTATCCTGTGTTCTTTTTTTCTTTCCAGTCTCCAGAAAATTAGCCCAGACCTTTTACTTCTTCTTGTTTATGACAGACAAGATATGACAAGGCAAGACAAAGACATGAGTAGAAGAATAAAGGAAGAAAAAAAAAAGAATTCAACTGATGTAAAAATTATATTAAAAAAATCAATAAGAAGGACGACTATAAATTAATACAGGTTTAATAACAGACTAAGAAGAAGAAGAAAAAGAAGAAGAAGAAGAAGAAGAAGAAGAAGAAGAGAGAGAGAGAGAGAGAGAGAGAGAGAGATAGAGAGCCAGAGAGAGAGAGAGAGAGAGAGAAATAGAGCCATAGAGAGAGATAGAGACAGAGAAAGAGAGCGAGACAGAGAGAGAGACAGACAGAGATAGAGAGCGAGCCAGAGAGGGAGAGATACATAGAGAGCCAGAGATAGAGAGAGAGAGAGAGATAGTGAAAGACAAGAGAGAGGCAGACAGAGACAGAAACAAGGAGAATATTGTACTGTCTTCTATTGTGTTGTATTATTTTGTATCGCATTGTATTGTATTACATCGTATCGTCTCGTATCGTATCGCATCGTATTGTATCGTATTGTATTGTATCGTGTCGTGTCGTATCGTATCGTATGGCATCATATCGTATTGTATTGTATTGTATTGTATTGTATTGTATTGTACCATCTCGCCAGTTAGAGAGCACGTCACCACAGAACAGCGCCACCTATATATGTTTCTTTTCTTTTTCTTTTTTTAAATGTCTACAAGAGTATTTATTCATTTTGCTCTACTATCAATCAAAGTGAATTTTTTTCCAGCACAGTTTTTGCCATGGACAACCCTTTGGTTGCCGTGGGTTCTGTTACGTGCGCTAGGTACATGCTTACTTCTCTGTGAAGAGTTTCAGTTTCAGTTTCTCAATGAGGCGTCACTGCGTTCGGACAAATCCATATATACATATATCTATATATATAAGCTGCACCACATCTGCTAAGCAGATGCCTGACCAGCAGCGTAACCCAACGCGCTTAGTCAGGCCTTGAGTGCATGGGTATGATAATTATTATTTTCGTGTACCTATCAAGAATGGGTTTCTCAAGTATGCCTTTAACATAACTATGGAATATAACAAGTTTGTGGACAAATGGGCACTTTATAACTGTTTGATACAAGATTAAGCTTTTCAATGCTACCTTGGAACTTTGACATTGAACATATATTGTTTTGCTGTTATAGATTTGTCAGTACTTAGAACTTAATTATATGCTTACCCTATACTTTCTAATGCACAAAACATATAAATTCTGTATCTGTAAACCTTTGTCTGAATAAAAAATGTTGAATTTTTTTTTTTTTTTAATTTCTTCTACAGAATGAATTTTTTGCCAGAGGGCAAGACTCTCGTTGCCATGGGTTCTTTTTCAGTGCGCCAATGGATTTCATCTTCAGAAGTATCAGTATCGGTAGCTCAAGGAGGCGTCACTGCGTTCGGTCAAATCCATATACGCTACACCTCATCTGCCAAGCAGATGCCTGACCAGCAGCGTAACCCAACGCGCTTAGTCAGGCCTTGAGAAGAAAAAAAAAACTAAAATAAATAAATCAAATCAAATTTTAAAAAATAATAATAAAATAAAAAGTAAAATAAAATGAATAAAGTAAAAATAACCACAAAAAACAACAACAATAATAATAAATAAAAAATTAATAAAAAAATAAAATATAGAATAAATAAAAAATATAAAATAAATAATGTTTGCCACAGAACAACACTCTCGTTGCCATGGGTTCTTTTTCAGTGCGCGCAAAGTGCGTGTTGCACACGGGGACCTCGGTTTATCATCTCATCCATATGGCTGGACCCTCAGTTCGATTTTCAAGTACGAACGCAGTACCACCTCCTTGAGAATCTGAAACATCTCTCTCTCTCTCTCTCTCTCTCTCTCTCTCTCTCTCTCTCTCTCTCTCTCCCTCTCCCTCTCTCCCCCTGTCTCCTCTCTCTCTCTTTCTCTCTCTCTCTCTCTCTGTGGAGGGGGGAGTGGGAAGGGAAAGGGAGAGGGGTGAGAGAGAGAGAGGGGGAGAGAGGGAGAGAGAGAGAGGGGGGAGAGAGGGGGAGAGAGGGAGAGAGAGAGAGAGGGGGAGAGAGAGTAGAGAGAGAGGAGAGAGGGAGAGACGGGGAGAGAGGGAGAGAGAGAGAGAGAGAGAGACGGGGAGAGAGGGAGAGGAGAGGGAGAGGAGAGAGGGAAAGAGAGAGGAGAGAGGGGGGAGAGAGGGAAAGAGAGAGGAGAGAGGGGGGAGAGAGGGAGAGAGGGGGGAGAGAGGGAGGGGGAGAAGAGGGAGAGAGAGAGAGAGAAGGATGTTATTTTGAGTAGCGTCATCAGAAAGCTGATTACAAGTTTGTTTCCTGAGGAAATCCTCTTAGCAGCCGTTCGTTTGGAAGAGAAGGGTAAGGAGTGAAAGAGAGGGGGAGGGGGGGATGAGGAGGGGGGGGGGATAAGTGTGTGTGTGCGTGTGTGTGTGTGTGTGGTGTGTGTGTGTGTGTGTGTGTCTTGTCTGTGTCTGTGCCTGTCTGTCTGTCTGCGTCTATATCTGTATTCGTGTGCCCACCCCCACCACCTCCCCCTCCTTCCCCCCCCCTCTCTCTCTCTCTCTCTGTCCGTGTCTGTTTCTCTCTCTCTCTCTCTCTCTGTATCTGTGTCTGTGCGTTTCTTTCTTTTTTTTAATTTCTTTATTTATCTATTTATTCAATTTTGTACCCCAGGGCTGGGTGGAAAAAAAGCATTCTGGTCAAATTTATGCTTATCTCAATACCCTGGAAAAATAAAATTTCGTTCGTTCGTTCATTCGTTCTCTCTCTCTCTCTCTCTCTCTCTCTCTCTCTCTCTCTCTCTCTCTCTCTGTGTCTGTGTCTGTATCTCTGTGTCTGTGTGTGCATGTGTGTGTGTGTGTGTGTGTGTGTGTGTGTGTGTGTGTGTGTGTGTGTGTGTGTGGATGTATACGTGTGTGATTCTGCTCTCTCCATGTGATTTCTTCTTTTTTTTTTCTTTTCTTTCTTTCAGTCCTTTTCTTCTTTCTTTCATTCTTGTATCATTTCCTTCTTTCTTTTTCATCATTTCTTTCTTTCTTTCCTCCCTTTCCCCCTCCCTCCTTCCTTCCTTCCTTTCTTTCACTTATTCATTCTTTTTCCTGTCCTACTTTCTTTTTCTCTTTTTTCCTTCTTTCGTTTTTCTGTCTTTCCTTCTTTCTTTCTTTCTTCCTTCCTTTCTTTCTTTCTGTCTTTGTTTCTTCTTTCTTTCTTTTCTCCTTCTTTCGTTTTTTTTTTCTGTCTTTCCTTCTTTCTTTCTTTTTTTTTCTTTTCTTTTGTTTTTCTGTCTTTCCTTCTTTCTTTCCTACTTTCTTTCTTTCTTTCTTTTTTCCTTCTTTCGTTTTCCTGTCTTTTCTTCTTTCTTTCTTTCTTTCTTTCATTTGTTTTTCCTTCTTTCGTTTTCCTGTCTTTTCTTCTTTCTTATTTTTTCTTTCTGCATTTCTTTCTACTTTTCTTTCTTTCTTTTCTGTTTTTTTTTTTTTCTTCTTCTTTCTTTTCCTTTGTTTCAGTTCACGGAGAAAACACACACACACACACACACACACACACACACACACACACACACACACACACACACACACACAAAACAAAAACCAACGATTCTTCACATCAATAGTCGCGACAGATCCAGTGACTCTATGGATTATGTCTGACAACCCTCCACCGGCAGCCTGACAAATAAGACAGAACAGGCAT
Source organism: Babylonia areolata (assembly GCF_041734735.1). Classification (NCBI taxonomy): domain Eukaryota; kingdom Metazoa; phylum Mollusca; class Gastropoda; order Neogastropoda; family Buccinidae; genus Babylonia; species Babylonia areolata. The sequence goes on from NC_134908.1 coordinate 3,162,763, forward strand.
CCTGCAAAACGTGATTACAAAGGTTTCGGAATGCCTTACATATATATATATATATATATATATATATATATATATACCTTTGGAAGAAGATGATGAACACACAGAGATAAATCAATCCGGAACTGCGTCATCACATTGTGTACACGTACCCGTTGCGCAAGACAGGAAGTGCCACCAAAGGACCGGATGTGTTAGGATATGTATATCTCTTCTCCACATCCTTTTCCCTAATCCCCCTCACACACCCCCCCCCCCCCCCCCCACACTCCCTCCCTGCCCCCGATTCTATTAAAAGCAGTGCTACTGTATGTTGTGAATCATGTGAATGCG
>NC_134908.1:3173092-3177560 GCF_041734735.1 Babylonia areolata
AAAGATACAGAGAGAATCCGGAAACGATTATGAAGTGATGGCCTAGAGGTAACGCGTCCGCTTAGTTAGGAAAGCGACAGAATCTGAGCGCGCTGGTTCGAATCACGGGCTCAGCCGCTGGTATTTTCTCCCCCCCCCCCTCCACTAGACCTTGAGTGGTGGTCTGGACGCTATAGTCATTCGGATGAGACGATAAACCGAGGTCCCGTGTGTGCAGCATGCACTTAGCGCACGTAAAAGAACCCACGGCAACAAAAGGGTTGTTCCTTGGCAAAATTCTGTAAAAAAAAAAAAAAAAAAAAGAAAAAAAAAAAAAAAAAAAAAAAAAAAAAAAACACTTCGAAAATGCACACAAAAATGGGGGGGGCCTCTCGGGTTAGCGACCGCTCTCCCGGGGGGCAGCCAGCCCCCCAAAATTTTGTTTAAAAAAAAAAAAAGAAAAAAAAAAAAAAAAAAAAAAAACCCAAAAAAAAAAAAAAAAAAAAAAGAAAAACCAAAAGTACAACAAGATAAGGGCAGAAAAACAGGGGAGAAAATTTAAAAAAGAAGGGGAGGAGAAAACAAGAAAAAGAGAGGGGAAAAAAAAAAAGAAGGGGGGAAAAAGAAAAAGAGGAAGAAGGGGGAGAGGAAAAAAGGGGGGAAAAGAGAAAGAGAAAGAGAAAAGAAGGAGAACAGAGAAGAGAGGGGGAAAAGAAGGGGGGGGAAGAGAGGGACAGGAGAGAGAAAGAGGAAAAAAAACAAAACCAAAAAGAAAAAAGAGAGAGAAAAGAAAAAAGGGGGGAAACAAAAAAGAATAAAAAAGAAAAGGAATGGGGCCTAATTAACCCCCCCCGGACAAAACCTTTTTTTCCCCCGGGGACTTTGGAGAAACCCCCCCCATGTTTTTTTTGTTTTTTAAAAAGGGGGGGTTAAAACGGGGTTTTTTTTTCCCCCCCTTTTCCCCCCCCTCCGTCGCTGGGGCCCATCTTTATCCCCTATTTCCATCTTTTTTCCCTTTTTTAAAAAACCCTACACCCCGGGTTTTTCCCTTTTTCTTCGTCCCCCCTACCCCTTCACCCCCCAAAATTTTTTTTTTTTGACATAAACGCGTTTTCCCTTTGCCCCTTCCCCTCCCCCCCCAAGGAAAAAAATTAAAAGGCTTTTTCCACTTTCTTTTCCAAACCCCCCCTTTTCAAAAATTTAACAATTTTTTTTAAAACCGCTTTTTTCGCTAAACCCCCTAAATAATTTTTACCAAAGAGAGCATTCCACAAAAAAAAACCAAAACAAACGGGGCCCCCCAAAAAAAGAAAAACCCCTTAAAAAGGGAAAAAAAAACAAAACCCCAAAAAGAAAAAGGGTAATAGGGGGGGAAACAAAAAAAAGGGGGCAAAAAAAAAGGGGAAAACGGAACGGGAAAAACCACCGACTTTAAAACGAAGGGGTTGCGACAAGAGAGACACAGAGAGACAGAGAGACACACAGAGAGACAGAGAGAGAGAGGGAGACAGAGAGAGACACTTAGAGAGAGGGAGACACACAACCAGACCATACATTCAAATTACGAATGGAATGGCTGCATCAAATTGACAGCCCGCCTGTTGACACAGGTCAACACGGCATTTTATTTCCCCCAGGGGAACATTCTGCTTGAGAGGACAAGTATGTTGCATTTTGGTGTTTTTTTCCAGAGTCAGGGTGGTTCTTAATTAATCTGTCTGTTTGTCTGGCTGACTCTGTTTGACTGACTCTCTCTGTCTGTCTGTCTGTCTGTCTGTGTGTTTGCCCATCTGTCGATCGATCTATCTACCTATCTATCTATCTATCTATCTATCTATCTATCTATCTATCTATCTATCTATCTATCTATCTATCTGTCTGTCTGTCTGTCTGTCTGTCTGTCTGTCTGTCTGTCTGACCGTCTGTCTGTCCTTCTATCCATCTATCTGTATATCTATCTATGTATCTATGGATCTGTCTGTCTATCTATCTGTCTGTCTGTCTGTCCTATCCATCTATCTGTCTGTCTATCTCTATATGTATCTATCTATCTATCTGACTGTCTATCTATCTATCTATCTCTTTATCTATCTGTCTATCTATCTATCTATCTATCTATCTATCTATCTATCTATCTATCTATCTATCTATCTACTGTCTGTCTGTCTGTCTGACTGTCTATCTTTCTATCTATCTATCTACCTAAGTATGCAGCACGCACTTGGCACAATGAAACAGACCGACCCAAGACACAGACAGACAGACAGAGAAACAGAACTCTAGAGACACAGTTGAGTGACAACAGACAGAGACAGACAGAGAGAAAGAGAAAAATAAGAGAGGGGGCAGACAAAGACAGAGACAGAGACAGAAAGAGAGACAGAGACGGAGGGGGCGGGCAAACAACCAGACCGTACATTCAAATTACGAATGGAATGGCTGCATCAAATTGACAGCCCGCCTGTTGACACAGGTCAACAAGGCATTTTATTTCCCCCAGGGGAACATTCTGCTTGAGAGGACAAGTATGTTGCATTTTGGTGTTTTTTTCCAGAGTCAGGGTGGTTCTTAATTAATCTGTCTGTTTGTTCTGTCTGTCTGTCTGTCTGGCTGACTCTGTTTGACTGACTCTCTCTGTCTGTCTGTCTGTCTGTGTGTTTGCCCATCTGTCGATCGATCTATCTACCTACCTACCTACCTATCTATCTATCTGTCTGTCTGTCTGACCGTCTGTCTGTCTGTCCTTCTATCCATCTCTCTTTCTATCTATCTATCTGACTGTCTATCTATCTATCTATCTATCTATCTACCTAAGTATGCAGCACGCACTTGGCGCAATGAAACAGACAGACCCAAGACACAGACAGACAGACAGAGAAAGCTAAGAGAGGGGGGCAGACAAAGAGAGAGACAGAGACAGAAAGAGAGACAGAGACGGAGGGGGCGGGGGGGGGGGAGGGGGGGGGGGAGAGACAAATAACCAGACCATACATTCAAATTACGAATGGTATTGCTGCAACAAATTGACAGCCCGCCTGTTGACACAGGTCAACAAGGCATTTTATTTCCCCCAGGGACACATTCTGCTTGAGAGGACAAGTATGTTGCTTTTGGTGTTTTTTTCCAGAGTCAGGGTGGTTCTTAATTAATCTGTCTGTTTGTTCTGTCTGTCTGTCTGGCTGGCTGACTCTGTTTGACTGACTCTCTCTGTCTGTCTGTCTGTCTGTGTGTTTGCCCATCTGTCGATCTATCTATCTATCTATCTATCTATCTGTCTGTCTGTCTGTCTGTATCTCTGTCTGTCTGTCTAACTGTCTGTCTGTCTGTCTGACCGTCTGTCTGTCCTTCTATCCATCTATCTGTATATCTATCTATGTATCTATGTATCTGTCTGTCTATCTATCTGTCTATCTGTCTGTCTGTCTGTCCTTCTATCCATCTATCTGTCTGTCTATCTATATATGTATCTATCTATCTATCTGACTGTCTATCTATCTATCTATCTATCTATCTATCTATCTATCTATCTATCTATCTATCTATCTATCTGTCTATCTGTCTGTCTGTCTGTCTGACTGTCTATCTATCTATCTATCTACCTAAGTATGCAGCACGCACTTGGCGCAATGAAACAGACCGACCCAAGACACAGACAGACAGACAGACAGACAAAGAAACAGAACTCTAGAGACACAGTTGAGTGACAACAGACAGAGACAGACAGAGAGGAAAAATAAGAGAGAGGGCAGACAAAGAGAGAGAGAGACAGAGACAGAAAGAGAGACAGAGAGGGGGAGAGGTGGGGAGAGACAAACAACCAGACCGTACATTCAAATTACGAATGGAATGGCTGCATCAAATTGACAGCCCGCCTGTTGACACAGGTCAACACGGCATTTTATTTCCCCCAGGGGAACATTCTGCTTGAGAGGACAAGTATGTTGCATTTTTTTTTTTTTTTTTGCTTTTTTTTTCCAGAGTCAGTGTGGTTCTTAATTAATCTGCCTGTCTGTTTGTCTGGCTGGCTGGCTGGCTCTGTTTGACTGACTCTCTCTCTCTCTCTCTCTGTCTCTCTCTCTCTATTTATCTCTCTGACTGTCTGTCTGTCTGTCTGTGTGTTTGCCCATCTGTCGATCAATCTATCTACCTACCTACCCGTCTGTATATAATTATGTCTATCTATCTATCTATCTATCTATCTATCTATCTATCTATCTATCTATCTATCTATCTATCTAGTTGACTGTTTATCTATCTATCTATCTATCTATCTATCTATCTATCTATCTATCTATCAATCTAGTTGACTGTTTATCTATCTATCTATCTATCTATCTATCTATCTATCTATCTATCTACCTATCTATCTATCTACCTAAGTATGCAGCACGCACTTGGCGCAATGAAACAGACCGACCCAAGACACAGACAGACAGACAGACAAAGAAACAGAACTCTAGAGACACAGTTGAGTGACAACAGACAGGAC